>NC_088790.1:25357818-25661022 GCF_949628265.1 Cloeon dipterum
TATTCAGGCTTAAAATGTGGAATGTTAATCAATAATTGAGGAGGATAAATGGTAGTGCTTTTACGATAATGTCACAGGTGAAGTTGAGAACGCATTTCGGCTCCACAGGAGGAAGTGCAGCCACAGCACCCTTTAATCGTTATTTTGAATGGTCATATACGCCCTAACAAACAATTCTCCTCTAAAAACAGGTAAAAAATGGGCGTAATTATGAAAATATGGTCTAAAACGTGCCAAAGTTGGGACTGTAATAAAAAATAAAATGTATGCCACTCGCTATGAATTAAGAGGGTTATGCAACCGGCAGGACTGATCAAAAGAAGCTATGCAACCAGCTCATCATGTTAAGTGCCGTTTCTAGCCTTAAGGGCGAAACCGGTTAGAGACCATTCCTGATGGTGCAATTTAAGCACAGTGTTTTGTTATACGGTATACATTTTTTCTCTTGTTTTGTCACTGTTTTTGAGGCAAAATTTTTGTTAGGGTATATTTTGACTCAGAAATCAACCTGTGCAGCTTCTTCAGCAGAAATTGCTTTTTCCATTTCGCTGACGACACCCATGACCACATCAGGTGCTTTTTCCTTGGTGCATTTAATCATTTGGGACGCCTTATCGCATTCGTCCATTCCCTCTGTCAACGGAGATGAGGTGTTATATTTTAGCCTCAAATTAAGCGCACGGGGAAAATCCACCTGTTCCATTTCCACAATCGTCAATGACCATCAAGTTTTTCCTCAAATCATCCAAATTTCCCTTGGCCATTTTTTCCAAAATCGAGAGAACCTCATTTTCCACAAACTTCCCATTAATCATCTTAATATTAATCAGAATTTTTATCACTTCGAAAAAAATTATTTCAATATAATATAAATACCAATCCGCTGTTTTCTCCCACGCATTTAAGGAAGCACTGTATTTTTCAATAAGTTTTAAATTATAGAATTCACTTCAGAATACGAAACCTTTGTCCTCAAATCATAATCTGTCCTGCCCATCAGCGTGTCCAACTCGCCTGCAGGTCTAATTATGAAAAAGTTCGATCCAAAGGTTAGTAATTAAACTCACCAGAACTTATGTTGTAAATTGCCGCGCACTCATCCCGCACGCCCTTGCCACCAGACTCGGCCCTTGAATTGTCCCTACCCTGAATGCGCAATAAAAAATGCTTTCTGAGAATTGATTTCAGAGAGAGAAAAAAATACTTCGCAAATATAACGGAATTTTGTCTCTCCGCTGAAGTCGGCCAGCATTGCCGACGAGCTGTTGATGTAGACAGCCACGTAGTTTTCTTGGCCGTTGGCGTTGTCCGGTTGTCCGGGCTGCCAAACGGCTTCGTCGCGCAAAAGGCGCTTCACCGCGCAGTAGCCAAAGTTAGATTCGCAGCCGGTGTCCGTGCCCGATGTCCAGTAAAAGGCGGCGTCGCCCATATTTACTATTGAATTAATTGCAGGAATAACACAAATTTAAAATAAATTGTGCAGAGATAACAATAATAGAATCATTTCACCAGTTACCAAATAGAACAAAAAATAATTTTGAGGGCTAGCACTCAATTTCAAATTAATTTTAAAATTTTTATGCATCTGAAAAAAATATTTTTGACTCGGTGCGTGTTCATAAAATAAATGTAATCCCGACGAGAAAGCCCTGGATATTAATTTATCAATCTATACCTAACAAGCAGCCAATAAACCTAAAAACAAAATATTTTATTCTCTAATTTGGAATTATTTGTAACCTTCTATCCCGGCTGTAATTGCCTTGTATTTGTAATCAAACTGCAGACTAAGCAGTGTCATTCCAAACTCGCAGCAGGCTTTGCTTGCACCCGCGTACTGTCAAATACATATTATACGTAAAAGGGAAATTTATGTTATGCTCAATGCAACCGTTTCAGTCTGATTTGCATAGCTGAAAACGTAGAAGCGGCCATTTTTGCTGTACCAATTTCCGTGCTTCGCTGGATCTGAAATTTACAAATAATGCGATATGCAATGCAAAATGCTAACAAACAGAGAGATACTCGTCAGGTACTGGCTGACTTTTCCGTTTTTGGTCACATTGGTAAACAGCGCAGACTGCAAAAATATGTGTCACAATGATGTAACATTCGTGGAACAAAACGATTTATATACGTTTTTCTCACAAGTGACGTTCGGACAGGATGGCGACGAACATGGCGGAGCTGGGGTTGGCGCTCCCTGCGTAATTATTTTTAAAAAAATTTATGACCGAAAGGAAGTTGCTGGCACCTGGCACGCGAAAACGTAAATGTTGGTGCACTTTTTGTCAGTGGTAACGACGCTTGCATTGGCCCGCGTGATGTTGAGGTGCATGCAATTTTCAGACTTGTTCAGGTTGTCTGGCTGACCTTGCTCCCAGGTCGCGGCCGGCAAGCTCGCCCCTCGCGTCGTCCCATTTTGGTTGCACCAAGAAAATCCGTCAACGCTGGTCCGCAAACCTGACGTCCAGTAGTTGGATCCGTATTTCCACGTGGAAGCTACGTGTGCAAGAAATTTAAATGTTAAAAATTAACAATAGTTGAACTTATACCAAGGTTTTTAAGACACTGTAACTTATTATCGTTTTCAATTTCAACCGGCTTCATGCCTATTTTGGCGCAGCGGATGAAATTATCTCGCCACGTTACCTGCGAAATTCTGGTTCAAAGCACGAGTTTTAATTTTCTCGGATTATTTACCAGTGATTTCCCAAACACAAATAATTGATCGCAAGAATTCACCCAAAATCCGTATTTTTCCGGGTCTATATGCAGTTCAAAAGTAATTATTTTGTTTTGTTTTATCACTCCTGAAAAAACCTTTTAAACTTCCATCCGTATCAAACATTTTAACCTAAATCAATGGAGAAATTAACTGTATAAAAATTTCCCTTTAAAAATTTTCGAGACGCACATCTTTGGTAAAAGTTGAGTCACATTTTCCAAGAACCAATTCCTAAATTAAAAAAAATTAATCTATAATTTTCTGAATGAATTATTTTTAATATACTTCTGCAGTAGGAGGAGGCGTTGTTGTGGTTGTTGTGGTAGTAGTAGTTGTTGAAGTTGTTGAAGTGGATGTGGTTGTTGTGGTTGTGCTGGTTGAAGTAGAGCTAGATGCAGCCTCTGAAGTCGAAGTTTTGCTGTCAGCAAACACTGAACTGCTTTCAGCGTCAGCTTCTGAGATTGTTTCAGGCTCGACAATGTTTTCAACGGATGTCACAGGATCAATTTCACTATAAAACATATATTTATTAAATATCAATAAAATTATCCAATTTTTGACCTGTTTGGGGGAAGAGTTTCGTCTGCTGCGGCTGGTTGGTAGGTCTTCCCAGCAGTTGATACCTGTCGTGTCGTGGCATTGTAATTTGTCTTAGTGCAGGACTTGGTGCCGCAGCAATTGATGATCATTTGCCTCTTCCCCTGCCTGTTTGATGCAACGGGTCGTCCTTTTTTTGTCTCGTTAAATGAGAAATGTGTGCAAAGTGAAGAGAATACAAAAAATTCAACCTGATTTCGGGTGTCTGTTTGATTTGGCGCAAGCCGGAGCCAAAAACTAGAAAAATTTATAAATTCTGTTAGTATAGAAAAGAGGATCGACGAGCTGTAAATATTTACGAAAATTGCGATTATTGTCCAAACAGAAATCACAAGAATTAAGGGACGGAGGTGGATCATTTCTGCCTACCCGCTGGCCACTTTTTGAATGATGAACTGTGCGTGTGGGTTTTCGATTTGTAGACATGCATGGTCATTATGGGAAATTTGAAGGATGTTTGGGCTTTCCAAAGTGATGTTTTCACGGTTTCAAATAAACTACATTCACTCTGAGTGAGAGAAAACAGCAACAACAGATAGGAAAATAGAGTTATATATGCACTGCGACTGTTCAAAGGCTGTATTGGTTTTTGTGTTTAAAAATTATCTTTTAAATTCGATTATTTGAAACGTTAGTTCCAAGTTGTGCATTCAAATCAAAATTGGTTATGGTTCTAATATTTTACTAAAATTGAACCACATTTTCTCTGCGGGAAAAATCGATTTTTTAATGTTAATTTGTTTGATATTGAGAGTAAACATATACAAAGAACAAAAGGATAGGAATATTGTTAGTGGAGATATATTCGATATTATTAATTAAATGCGAAAAAAATTAAAACTATTAAAAGACTACATATATTAATTGCGATTTTTGTAAGCATGCAGCTTGGGTGGGATACGTATAGGCTTTTTATCACATTCCATATAAGGTGATGGAAACTACACTAATGACGAGAGCACCTTTTATGCACAATTTAAATGAAACACTTGATTTCACGTGTTAAAACATTTATTTAGTGGAATTCGGAAAACCTTAGAAACATTGTACGATCATTGCAAGCAGCATTTCTGCCTAATAGTTAATAATTGGTATTTTAGTAATTTATTTTAACATAAATATATATTCATACATTTCTGAAAAAAATATCCCATGCTTGATTAGGATAAAATGCGCTGATATAGTTTCAAGAAAGAGATAAAAAATGTATCATTAGGCTACCCGCAGTGGCGCGCTGCATGGCTGCACAGTTTGCCTCGCAATTCAAGGCGCACGCTTACTGCTGGCGGTGCACAGCGATAGAAAAATGCTTTTAAAGTACAAAACATTCTATTGCTATAAGCAGCGTCGTGATGATATTTCCCAGTGGAATCCAGCATAAAAGCCTTTTAGGAATTTAAAGAATCAAATCAATTCCGACCGAGTTGATCTTGCGTGGGGATAAATTTTTAGCATTTTAGGAAAGATTCTTAACGACGGTGTCACATTGAATATGAGAATTGACTCAACGCATTCAAGTTGACAGCAGTTCAGAGATTAAAAATGCATCTTTATTGGCGAAGTTTCCAAACTTTGGTTTGGATTATGATTGCTTTCACGACAATTCCGCAAAACTCGAGTGGATTTAATTGTGAGTATTCCCAAAATTGTAGGCTGTAACTTGTTTAAAATTTCAATTCAAACGTATTTTTAATTAAATCAAAACGAAATTTATTTAAAGATTGCGACTCCGCATCAAGCAACGCGAAGATGGTGCAAGAAGACCACTACTACTACAGAAGCTGCTATTTGGTTGACAAAGAATTGGCCGATGAGCTGTGGGTCCCTATCGATTTTAAGGAGAAAGTCACGGCTGAGCATGTCCACAATCACGCCTTCCGCAGGGTAATTGTATTTTAATTCATTTTTGTGTAATTACTTTTGATCCATGAATATTAGAAATTTTTCTTACTGTGAAATTCCCTGCGTGCACAGATTCATAAAATTCTTACAAATTGAAGAATTTATTTCCTTGCTATATGCATTTACAAATAGTTGTTTTTTTCTTTTTCGATAAACAAAATTTGGTTTTTATTAAATAAAAAGGCCTCCCATTTTTTTCAGTCTGGAAACTTGACGTTTGACTTCCCTTTCTACGGAAGTCTAGTGAGGACTATAACGTTACTTCCGGAAGGTTTCATCACTTTGGGAGAAGATGAAATGTACGTCGGTTTGAGTCCCGTTCGGTACATAGCGCCGTTGATGCTGTTAAACTTTCAATCGAGTCCTGATTCTTACATGGGATACTATGAAACAGGTATGAAATTTTCTAAATGCCACCTAAAATCCCTTTTCGTAACTTTCTAAAAATCAATTTTCAGATGTTATATTCACCATTCAGTGGATGAATTTGGGAGCAGAACCGCTGATCAATATTGGAAACTTCTCCTTCCAAGCAACCTTGCACAAGAACGGATCGATCGTGTTCGTTTACAAAACAATTCCTCCATATCAAATGTGGAAGAGTTATCTCTTTAGTACCAGAGCTCAGATCGGCACTTCCGATGCTTACCAACATCATTTCGATAGTAACTCTCGTAAATACACTAGAATTTTACCTTGTTTTTATGGGTTAATTATGCTTAACAATCTGAATATAGCACCGTTGACCACTCAGTTCCACAAAACTGATCTTGCAAACTTCGACCTGTACCCTCTGGAAAGCTCTGCCATCGTATTTTTGGATCCACTCCCTACTTGCGACTCTTTCAAAGACTGTGAGAGCTGCTCTCAAGCAGATATTAAACCAGAAGTAAGAGAGGCTTGTAAAAAATTGCATGTCAATTAAATAAAAAATCTTTCAGGGATGTGTTTGGTGCGCAAAAATGGAGAAATGCACAAACTCCATCCAGGTTTACAGTTCACTCGAGATGATCCGCGACTGTTCAGATATATTCGACGACAAAATTAATTGCACCTCTGCTGCGACGGGACAGTTGAATGATGCCGGAGCCAAGATCGTTCCTGAAAGCGGTCCGAGTACGTAATTTATCCTCAAATCCAATTTTAATTTTAAAATTTACATTCTTAATTGTTTTCCTTCCATGTTAAGAACTATTAATTTGTCTAATTGTTTAGAAACAGCAGTGGATCCACATTCAGCTTATGGAAGTTCTGTGGTTCTCATCTTAAGTATAAATTTTGTCCAAAGCATGATTGAATTAGCTATAATGTGCTGTTTTTTTCTAGGCCCCTACTTTGATTGGCTTTGGCTTTTGCTTTACATTTTCCTCGCGTTTGACATAATTTGTGGTGTGATATACTGGAATAGAGTCAGAGCGGAAATTCAGTCGCTGATTGCCTGGATCAAAAAGTGCACTCAGCGTTCGACGAACGACGATCTTGAGAGGCATCAAATACTGCAGGAATCAGACCAGAATGCATCTTCTAATACTGATGTGTTTCTCAAGGCAATTAATATGCGATCATTATTGGCAAAAAAGGTTGATGAGGTTTTTACGCTGTAAGCAAGTGAATCTAGGGGAAAATGATTCTTGTTCAATTCACCAGTTGCATAAACCCTAAGTTTTCGAAGCCGCCAACAGATGGCGCCACAGTAGACTTTCGATTTTAAGGCACTTCCGCTGCGATTTCAGACTCAATCTAGCTACTGTGCATTCTTCAATTAATTTGCTAATTTTTGACGTGCTGAAAACCAAAGTCGGTTCAGCCAATCGCCGTAGAATCGTGAAAAACTATTTTTGGAAATAAAAAAATCTTTTCCAACGTTTCTACGGCGAATGGCTGAACCGATTTTGGTTTTCAGCACGTCAAAAAATAGCAAGTTAATTAAAAAAAGCAAAATAGCTAGATTGAGTCTGAAATCGCAGCGGAAATGCCTTAAAACCGCTTAAAACAAAATTTTTAAGAAAGTCTGTGGTTGCGCCATCTGTTGGCGGCTTTAATAACTAAGGGTTTATGCAACTGGTCTATTAATCATTAGTTCTTGTAGTAAAGTAAAAATAATTGTTCTGACTTACTATAGTGTGTGACTGTAAAATTAACTATCAGTTATTCTTTTCTCATTCTCAAATGGTTTTATGGATAAAACATGGTAATTCAAGTTAAAATGTTAAGTGGCTGTAAAGCCTTTGTGGCTCAAATTATGCAAATAAAATTGAAACTATCAGAAGACGTATATAAAAGGCAATAAATAATGATATTCCATACTATAATCCATTTTGTTTTATTTTGCGTTGTTTCCTTGAACTTAAATTATTTCACCATCAGTTGCATAAGCCCTCCAACAGATGGCACCACCGTGCACTTTGGCAATAAATTTAATTTTAAGGCACTTCCGCAGTGGTTTCAGACTCAACCCTGCCACTGTGCATTCTTTACTTAATATGCCTTCTTTTGAAGTGCTGAAAACCAAAATAAAAAACCGTCGGATAATATTTTTTATTTCAAAAAATAGTTTTTCACGATTCTACAGCGATTGGCTGAACCAATTTTGGTTTTCAGTACGTCAAAAGAGAGTATATTAAGTGAAGAATGCACAGTGGCAGGATTGAATCTAAAACCGCAACGTGCCTTCAATTAATTTATTACTTAAGTATGCAGTGGCGTCATCTGTTGATGGCTTCAAACACTAAGGGCTTGTATATAGCTGGTCTTTCCTAATTTATCTGCCTGCTGTGTTTGAGAAAAGGGATTTATATAACTATAGCAAAAAGCAGATTGTTTAACACCCAACAATTAAAAAAATATAGTATTCTCTGCCTTTAAAATTATGTTAATTTTTTAATTCGTGAGACAAATGGTTCGTTTTGGTTAAAAATTCCGCTTGTTAAGCCTTGCATTTTTCATAGAATAAATTATGAATGAAAGGATCCCACCGCAGAGGTTTACGAAATGAAATGAAGAGGTCACGGCAATGCAGAAGCTTGTTTCGCTTGTTTCGATCGATTTCTAAAGCTGTTGCGTCGGTTGCATAGCCACTAAGGCTCGCGCAGCAGTCTCCAACAATTCAAGTTGCGGCTATTTTAACTTATTTTTAGAACAAAAATTATTTTTTGTCATTCAATGGATTATTGACCGCTTCTGTTACGGCGTTTTACGAATTATTTAAAACAAGTAATAATAAAAAGAAAAGGAAATAATTAATGTTCGGAACTCCACACCTAAGTTTGAATGATTGAAATTGAAGTTTAAAAAATCAGTGTTGATTTTGAGCTGACGGGTTTTGATTATGGAACGGCGTGCAGCGGACAGAGAGTAATGGCTATACGTCAAATTAAAACTAGCTGATTGATTGCGGTTTCATCGCGAGAGTTATCATGCATTGCTCTCTCTCTCTCTCTCGTCATCCTTGAGGTTTCACACGCCGCGAAAACAACCTTTGTTGCGACCATAGGAAGCACATAAATAGTTATTGTTGCTGTCGAAATCGTGAATGAAATTGCACTTGAGTTGAAGGCACGGAAAGGACGGAATAATATGTCACAGGTTGTTTTATTTTTAAAAGATAATTGAGGATTGTCAGCATCGAGATTATGGGTATTTTCTGAGCAACCTGATAGCTTCCAAAGGCTCGTATTGGCTGCTCCAGCGATGTGCAGATCATGCAAATCGAACCAATACAGAGCCCGTCAGCGTCGGTAAAGTGGCTATAAAATAGGAGTTTAATGATATGGATCGCTCGAGGGCAACCCTGGCACCGGGGTTCACTTTCTAACTTGTTCTGTTGGTCTTATCTGATCTTAGTATCCATGTTCCGAGGGTAAAAATCAACTGATCGTGCTCACTTTCCACCCTAACGACAAAAACACCCTTTTTTCAAACTTCTCGGCCTTTTTTCTCTCAAAAAGTTCAATAAGTTTCTTCATCCTGAAAATGTCTAGACATGTTACGTAGCATTTTACAACATTGATGAAAATTAAAGCAAAAATGTTAAGCATTAATTTCAAATTTTACCCGCAAGAGAATCTACAGAATGAAAACTAGTCAGGTATTGCAATTTTAAGATGTGATATTATTGAGTTAAAAAAAAATATCCAGATTGAATCAAAAACTTATCCATTGTGCTACTGTAGGTAAATTGAAATTACTTAAGAAAGTAACGGAAATATGCAAATAAATTAGCTCCTTGTAGATTTTGCATGACTTTTTGAAATTGTTTTAAAGAGGAATGATACTGCAAAAGCCTGGAAAATGCTTGTTGCCAATACATAAACTCGTCCCTTATGATTCAGTTAAAGCCTAAATCGACCTACGAAGCACTGTAATTTTTTGAGAAAATTGGCTGGAAAGTTACCGTGCTTTTCAAATGGTATTGGTTGTCTCCTTACTTGAAATCCAATTTAATTTGAAAACCAAGAGTTTCCCCAATAAGTGGCATACACCCCGTTGGACAGATCTCGACGAGTGGAATCGGAATTTGCCAACAAAATATGTTCAAGCATTGTAAATTTTGGAGAAAATTGGCAAAATTTTAATTTTTATTGTAGGAAGGTCCATTTCCTATTATTGCAAATTGTCAATGGATCAATTGTTTATGGTATCCAACAATTTAAATAATTTTCAATTGTTGCCCAGTATCATTCCACTTTAATGGTATATTTAAATAGACCTCAAATAAAGGAAAATTTATTATTAAAAGTAGTTTATTGAGTTGACTGTTGTGAAATTTAGCAACGGTTTATCTTTACAATGTGCAACAATGAAATCAGAATGGAGGAACAGTTAAATTTCGGATTTCGCCAAATTTCTCGGTTCGTTGATGTTTTTTTTTCGTTTGATTTCGATCCCTCGCATTGCGATCTATTAAATGATGTGCGAATATTGAGTTAAAATTCCCTAAATTGTAAATCAACTCGTGATTTTGCAGAAAGGAGACAATTGCTGCTCGTCGCCTGTTATTTAAATGACCACCCGGGAATTTTTTTAGCTATTTCCTAATTACAAGAGACCATATATCAGGATTTTCACTCATTTTCTGTAACATTTAACTTTATTACAAACTGTGTCCTACTGACCTACAATACACGCATTCCTGAACATGATTATTATTGATATTATGCAATAAATTAATACACAATGACATTTTATTGTTGAATTTATTTAAAGAGGGTACGTACTGCAAAATTCTGGAAATTCCTTGTTTCCAAATGCATGAACTCATCCCTTAGGATTTAGTTGAAGCCAAATTTGGCCTAAATAGCACGGTAAATTTTAGAGTAAAGTGGCTGCAAAGCTAAAATGGTGTGAACTGTCTCCTTAACTTGAAATCCTATTTTCATTCCCCAACAAAGAGTGTCCCTAAAAGGTTTCGTACGCTGTTGGACAGATCTCGACTAGAGGAATCGAAATCTGTCAAGAACATGTGGTCAAACACTGGAAATTTTGGAGAAAATTTTTACTCTTGTTTGATAATAAAATTACAAATTGTATTAGAACAAATTTATTGTTTGTCGATCCAACAATTCAAATAATTTTAAATTGTCACCCTGTATCGATCCACTATATTGTTAATTTGATCACTTTGTTGCCACGGTCTCGTACGTGTTGACTTCGACAAACAAAATTCGAGCATTGCGGATGCAAAAAGCGCTCGCTTTCCTTTCGAGTCGTTTTTTACGCATCGTCTCGAGTCGATTATTAAAGAGTGTCGGCTGCTCGGCGGTGGCGGCGGCGAAACCGGACAAGCTGGTCGCTCCCCCGCACGGCGCGGCTGCGGCTGCGGCGGCGGCGGCCGAGAAGAAAGGACTCGTTTCGGAGAGCACCGCCGAGATGAAAAATGTGGCGCCGGTGGGTGGGGCGGGGCGGGGCGCTGGAGGGGAGGGGGCCCCGGCCGCGGCGGCGGCCGCTTCTGCAGCAGCCAGTCTCTTCTCGTGCGAGCGTTGATGGTGTCCCTTTGCTGATGCAGCGGTGCCAGCCGACCGCGTTGTGCCCTGGATTACCACCTAGTGCACCCTGAACACCCTGAGAGCACCTGAGCCACCCCCAAGAGCAGAGCCAGCCATGAGCTCCGAAATCGCATTTTTCCAAGACGTGAGTAGTGGTTGTTTTATAATTTCTTTGTTTATTAAGGGTGGTTGGCAGGGGATGTTTTTTTCGGAGAGTGATTTTTTTTTTAAAAAAAGGGTTTTTGGAATAAATTTGTCTGAAAGTGTTGCTCTCGGTGTCTCATTCTGTAGGAAGCGCGGCAGCTGTTGATATTCCAGATTTCGCGGCGGCAAAAGCGAAACCAGTTTTCGATCCGACTGCATTCTTGCCGACTGCAAAACAAATTGCAATCGTCTAATGGCAGCCGAAATGAGTGCGGTGGGGAAATAAGTCGATTCCGAGAAGCCGCCGCGCGTTCAGCTCTCCGCATGCCATTTTCGCATCAGATTATTGATCTGCCCGATTGGAGATTTTCTCCGAATCAGCGCACCAGGAGTGTTGATAATTAGTAAAATGAGCGCATTCACACGCAGGTTTTTTATTGCTAAATTCCTAGTTTGGATTCGTAACGAACCATATCAATTATTTAAAAGGGCCGCGGCCTTCACCAAAACTACTTTCCTCAATTTAAAATGGATTAAAACTCAGTTGTTTGAAGCATAATTAAATTTAAATGGCATGAAAATCGAGCGCGCGAAAATAATTAAATCATCCTGGCCCGACTTGGATGAATAATTGCCGTTGTGACCTGGAAACTCATTAACGTTATTATTGTCTCGCGCGCCAAAATTTATGTATTCGCGCAAATTATTAAATAAATGCGACACCGCGCTCTAATGTATTCGCGGAGCAAATTGCCAACTTTTTGTTCGTCCGCATAATGAATATTTATGACTCAATTCGACCTGCAAATTTTTCACTTATCCGCCGACAGACAAATTTTCGTGTACGGCAAAAAAAAACTCGCACTGCTTTGAGGCTAAAAGTTTTGCAATTTTTCTGCAGAATTTCAGTAAGAAACAATTTTTTGCCAATTGACAATGCGAAAAAATGCACCACTGTTTTTGCAAAAAAAAAATAAACAGCAGGAAAAACCACAAATTTTGAATTTTGAAAACCCCGAAAAAGTCACATTTCGCTCCAAAAAATTAAGTAATTTGATGGTCTTTTGGTGAAACCACTGGCATTAATTTTAATACTGCATTTCTAAAAAATCCCTAATTTTTGTGTTTCAAAAAAATGCTCAAATTGCGGAAAAGTCCGAAAAAAATGTTTTTTCAATGCTGTTCAGGAAATTTGCGGGGGTTTTAGGGTTGCGTTTGCTTCACAACTGGTTCTTACCACTAAATATTTACCAATTTCTTGCGCAAGAAATGAATTTTTCCATATTTTACCTATGAAAATCTAAAATTTGCGGTCGGAGTGGTCAAAAATCCCTCTACTGTGCAGATTTTTTCTTTTAAATTGCCATTTTCTGCCTCAATTTCTCTCTGACAAATTTTCAAGTCGAGGTCATGAGAGCAATTAGAAAATTAGAAAAGGTGCTAACATCGCCTTCAAGAAACTGGTTAAAATAAAAAAAAAACGCATTTTGCCACTGCAGTTTTTTTTTGCAACCCTGGGGTTTTTGCAAATCCTGAATTTCTTTCCTGCTGCTTCTTTTAGTCCCATTTAAATGGTGTTTTTAATTACAGTTATTATAATTTTATTTCCCTTTCAAGACAAATAATCACGACCAATTGGCCTATTAAAGATATTACATAATATTTTTCCAATCGTTTAAAAAGCGTTTTTCTCTATGTGCACCAATTAGCTACCGCATGCAAAGTGAATAGTTGAACGGCGACCTCAGAATCGTGTCTCTTCACCTGCAGGCGGAGCTTTTAATTTGCAAATGCGAAGGTGAGAATGAGAATGACGGCTGCCATAATAACAATATTACATGCACGCACAATTCATATATTTATGCAGAGCAATTATAAAGAGGTGCTGCTCTCAGCTTCCTGCCCACTCCCGGCCGAGAGAGGCGAAAAGAGAGCTTTATGCTATAGTCGTCGCAAAGGTCAGCAGGAAAACAAACGCACGGAAAAAACGGATCGCATATACATACATAGTTGAATTGCCTCCAAACAATAAAAGATCAATGTTGCTGCTCAAATTAATTTTTATTGCCGATGCATAAATTTCAATTTTATATGTTTAGTTTGACAACCTACTGTTTCAACTCGTCACCTTAAAGAAAATGTGAGTGGTTGAGGGATTTTATTTTATTTACGGAAAATTACAAAATTATTTAAAATTTAATTCAGTGATGCCCTTTTTGGGGGTTTTAAGTGCTTGATTTATATTCAATGTGGCCAAAGTATGTAATTATTTAAAAATAAAAAGGACATCTAAACAATTGAAAATGAAATTATGGACCATTTATGGCTGTTTCGATCTGCGTGACTTTTGAGGGGTTTTCTTTATTTGCCAAAACATACAGCTGCTTTTTAGCTGATTTTCTCAGAGATACGCGTTTTAACTTGTTTTAAAATTAAACACAGGTGTAGGAAAAGTCTGAGTGTTTCAAAATCTGCTTTGACGGAAAAAGAAAATTCATAAATTCCTTCTCTGCGGTAAAATTGAATAATTTAATCGCGAGAACGATCGAAATATGAAGATTGCTCATTCGGCGTGCAACGAATTGCGTCAATGAACGAATTTACGGCATTATATATTATATCATATAATTATTACGTTGTGAGCAAGTTTGTTATTGTGCGAGATTCGAGGCCGGAGGGTGCGTTTCTCGTTGTGCAGCAGCTGTTGCGGTCTCTTTCGTCAGACGGCGAGAAACACACGTCAAAACAAAGTGAATTAAAATGCAGAAACACGCACTGATTGACTCGCGGCGCAAATTATTAATTGTTGCTACTCACACCCGTGTCATTCCGACTGACAAGTGCGCCAGCCAACGTGCGAACTAACACGTTTCGCAACGAACGAGAAAAATCGTCCCTCTCGGCTGTAATCATATGATTACCCCTCATTTGAATAATTCATTCGCATTTCTATTAAGACTCGTTTAATTAAAATTAATTCCGACTGCCGGCGAAAACTGCCGACCTGGAATTTTAATTGGGAGATGAAGGATTTATTTTCATAATTTTTTGGGTCGCCACCAGGGTGAGAAACCATTAAAAATCGCTATAAATTCAAATTGTGCTCTGGACCAATTAAAAAAAACTCATCTAAAGTGCGTACTGCGTAGAGAGAGGTATTAAAATCGGAATTCAGCATCAACCTGTAATTAACGAAGCAAATCTGGCAAGGTCTCTTCTCTAAGTATATACACGCGTAATTCCAAACGCCTAAAATGTAGATTTTTTAATATCCTAGAACACGTTTCCCTTGTCATTAAATCTAGAATCATTTCCATCTGGAATGCAAACTTAAAAGACGCCGATGTAAACAAGAAACTTTTCGAAAAAATAATACCAATTGACACAGAATTTCCACCTGCAGTTCTCACCACGATTATTTTGGTTGTTTGAGAACCGATCGATCCAGTTTCTTTTTAATGGAATTTTAATGGTCGTGCCAAATTACTTTGCGGCCATAAAGCTGCACTCACTCACTCGCTCTCCAGCTGAAACGATCAAATTCTTTCATTGTGAGCGGCGATCGCTCTCTCACAAGTCGAAAAACGCCGCCGCACTTGATTGAATTTCCTCACGTTTCCTGCGATCACTTTTCTGCACACGGGTATCGAATTGTTTTGCTCTTTTTGTCACTTTCCAGCTGAGCCACAAGCGCCACTCTTGACGAAAAAAAATAACATTCAAAGCAAATCGCCACAAAACATGTGGCATTTCCACCGAAATTTGCTTGACTGCCTGAAAATTCATTCAAGCTTGAAAAAGATAATTTTTAATGTCTTATTTTTATTAATACTTCCGTGATTAACTGAAGTTTTGATTTATGGGATTGAAACAGTTATAGTTTGAGCAAAAGATGTAAGCTGCTCTTGCAATGCCGTTCATTCCCACTCGGTGAAAAAAAAGATGATTGTCCAGTTGTCCACCTATGATGTGGCAGACAGAAAAAATAAAGAGTCAGGTTTGTCGACTCGCATTGCCACAAGGGTTAAGACGATAAATTTTTCACCAATTTAATTTCATTCAATCGATAAAAGTACTGACCGCAATCCAATCATGTCACTATATAAATTTGACCTGAAATCTGCTCCTTTCAAAATTCAGTTTGAACAGTGTATTGAAAAAACTGTCCCTGACAAGTGTGTATTTGCAAGAAAGTGGTGTTGCGCGATGTGTTGCGTGTGCGACTTGACAACTTGCGTGTGTTGAACCTTTTCCACTCACATTATGGCGCGGCGGCGACACGTTTGCTCATTAACATTAAACATTACTCTAGGTGTTTCCGTTTGATTGCAAATTTTTCGTTACTTTGAAAGCGAGACAGATGCTAAGACTTGTTCCTCTAATTAGCATGTGGAAACAAGAAACGCTAAACCAGATTTTTCAAATTCATCTCAAGTTTTTTATGTCTTCATGAACAGACTAGTCCTATAAAAAAGCTCGCAGCACGTTGAGAATTCAGAATTATCTCTATGTCCATGAACATTGTACAATTTAAAAACTAGACATTACATTTGGAATTATTGCTCAATGTAGGGTTTAATAAAACTCTACCCAAGGTTAATCTTGTTACATGATGAGTAATTTACCTCTCCTGGAGCTAGAGGGTATAAAATTTTTCATTTATAAAAGTTTCTCAAATTAAAATATGGAGCAAAGCATCATCTTCAAGAATTCTTTCTTTCTTTCTTTACGACGCTCGTTTGAATCTCCACGGCGGATGCGGAGCGACAGCTGGCAATTAAACAAGTTGATTAGCAGCGTTGATTGTAAACAAAGTGAGTTCTCATGGCGTTTAATTACGCTCCCGAATTCGTGTGTCTCAAGGTTTACTCAGTCAGTCAATCATCAGCACAAATTCACGACTCCGTCTGGAACGTTTCAAGCGCAAATAGCTGCTTTGCATAAAAGCTGTAACACTGCCACGTTTTAAAACCTGCATGACTGAAACGCAATAATTTGAATATTTTACTGCCTCTTTTTATTGACCACTCTCAATGACATCCCTTGCGGCGGGCGAATTAATTCGAAAAAAGATCTCTCAGCGTTTCGAAATTGACTTGATTTAAAAGTAGTTAAAGTACGTGCACTTAAATGATCCACTCTTTAAAACTATAAAAGCACGGAAGGTATAGAGAAAATGTAAATTGTCTCATTTTATTTATAAATTTTAGCTCCCGCCAAAAAAGAAAAAGGTTTGACAAACAAGGCAGTCGGAATTCGTGTCCTCCAAGAGACAAAAGCATTTTCGAGTTTTTCGGCTGAGAAGCAAAGACATCCTGTTTGTTCCGAGTTGCGATTCCTATCTTTCAAGGCGAATCAATCATATTGTTGTCACCAGAGAATGCATCATGCAAATTTTACTCGACAGCCTACGGCGACGTTATCCGAAAATTTATCATCTGACGTTGATTGAACTTTTTCTGCTCCTCTGTCAGCTAAAACCGGAGGCTCGAAAACATCAATCGGCCAGTCAGACGAATTAATAATTCACTTTGGGAGAGAAAAAAAAACACTTTAAAATCAGAATGGCCTATTGTTCGGTGGAGTGATGAATTAATCATTTTAAAGAGGGTTCAACTTATTCACACTGTCTGTGATTTTTTTTTCAATTCTCTCACTGAAAGGATTATTTTTTCTGCCTTATATATTTTATATTTTACACATTTTACATCATTTTTCAATCTCTGAGCTCATAAAGTGTCACAAGTAGTTGCGAGGAAGCAAACAAAATGCAATCTGAGTATAATCCCCGGCTAGACTGGTGGAATTAACTTCTCTAAGAGCTACAATCTCCTTATATACTTAATGCATTTTCTGTCACGTTTAGAAAATAAATTAGATATGTAGAAATAAATTCACCTATTGCAAATATTAACAGAACAGGATTCCGCTCTGATTTCAATCATTCGACTTTATAGAAATTCACAGCAACCAGTTCCCTTAATGGACTAATTAATTAATCGATTACTCCGCTATCAATAGGTGCTGATAATTTCTTTATAACTCTCAAGGATAATGTTTTATTCGTTCATATTTCTATAAAGGCGCATTCAACTCTTCATTCTTCGAAAGCACGCGGTAGCGAAACGGCTGCGATGTTTGTTCTATGGTTTTTTGCAATTTTTCCGAGGCGAAACTGACAACGACGCCGCCTCCGGCACTAGGCCAGCAGACGAGCAAAAAGCAAACACGTCGTAAACAGAGAAATAATGGAGCTCGCGCCGCGTCAAAACTTAATGACTCATCATCATCATCATCATCATTGCCGCGTCTGTTGATTTTCCCCAATCGCCTGCTGAGCACACAAAAAATCTCGCTCATTCTGATTACTGAAGTGCGAATGTGTATAGTCAACTGTAAAAGGACCTAGGCAGGTTTTTGTGAGTGCAATTCGCAGAAGTTAAAATATCAAATGAAGCAGAATGTGAACACGTCGTGCACTTCATATTTTAGAAATTTAAACACGATATTTTTTAATATATTTACATGAGGAATCACTTTGGCATGGTTGCAAATAACCCTGCAGTGGTAAAATCGATTTAATTTCAATTTTTACCAGGTTCTTGCAGTTTACACCTCAGTTTTCAATAATTTTCTAATTATTTGCTCTTGACCACAACTTGAAAAATTGTCTGAGAGAAATGTTTGGAGGAATTGAGGCAGCAATTGGCAATTTAAAAGAAAAAATCTGCACAGTAGAGGAATTTTTTACCACTCCGACCGCAAATTTTAGATTTTCACTGGGAAAAAAATGGAATTAATTCATTTATCGCATTTCTTGCGCAAGAAATTGGTAAAAATTTAGTAAAAAACCAGCGGGTGGTAAGCAAATGCAACCCTGCTCCAGATGGAATAGTTGCTTTAATTTTATTTCATTCGCGCAACGGTGAAAAGGTTGAAATGCCAAGGCGACTTGCGTTTATTTATCCTGAGTTATGTGAATTCCACTTGGTTCATGCGAATCGATCGGTCATGCTTTTCCATAGTCAAAAATTTATGATGTTTTCACAATAATCATGAATGGCGAGCGAAGAATTATGACAAAATCTCGTCGCTGACCTTGTCGCATAACTTTGGCGAAAGGCTTGTTAGCTGTCTTTCTCGGCCGTATTAATCGCGCGTTCTAACGTCGTAAAACTGTCCGGCGGCCCATTTCGAATAAATGTTAATTCCCTCTCGGCCGCATAATCGATTTTCTTTATTAGTCACCCGAGAGATGCGAATCTGATCGCGTTAATGGAACACCCACCGCTCAGCACACAACTCCGCCGCAGACTCAGCTCTTAATTAATTATCGACCACGGACTCGCTAGATTCGAGTCTAGCATGTTTATTGAAAATATAAACTACTAGATTTTTATCATCACATACATTATAGTTTTTTACATTGTATCTCAATGTGAAAAGGAATTGCAAGTTGTTTGCGAAAATTGATAATTATTTCTATTGTTGGATGAAATAAACAATTTTTTCTTTAATTTACTAGAGTAAAAATTCAAACTGTTTAAATTTTCTCCAAAATTTCCAGCGCTAGACCACATTTTCTTGGCAGATTTCGATTCCTCGTCATCGAGATTTGTCCAACAGCGTATGAAACCTTTTAGGGAAACTTTTTGTTGGGAAATAAAATAGGATTTTAAGCAGGAAGAACATTTTTGAACTTTGCTGCCACTTTCCTAAAAAAAATTACGCTGCTAATTAGCTCAAATTTGGATTCAAATAAATCCTAAGGGATGAGTTCGTGCATTGGCAACAAGGATTTTCCAAGATTTTGCTGGCATTTAAATAAAAAAATATTTTGCAACAAAAATAAATCATTTCCAGGAATAAATAACAAAAGACAACTTTTATAACACGCCGTGAGCAGCGTTTATTTATTTTTTTGTGTGAAATGTAAATTTGTACATTGCGAACGACCTGAACCACTGCTGCTTTCATTTTTACAACAAAGCGTCTTTTGCCAAATAATTAATGTGAGCGACCAACAATTAGCTTCTCACATTGTCGCCCGCCAGCGTGGGGCAATAAAAGCCATTTACACGTTTATTTATGTCCCGTGTTGCGCGAGAAAGGATAATGTTGGGCGCAAAAACGGATGACAATAAGTACAGAAACACGCTGCGAGCCATTTTGCATGGTAAATGCATGCACTCGTTGAACAATGCGCATGCCATTTTATGACACGCTCAAAGTGTAAAATTATATTGAGAGTGCTGTTCGAATTTCACTTCTCACTGAAATTTATTGCCGGATTTGTTCATGTCAATGAAGGAAATTAGGTCAATTTATTGCTGAATATTTTAAATTATTTTTACAAAGAAAATATCATCCCAAGAGTTTCTAAATCTCTCGCTGGGAATTGGGATTAAATTTTATCTGAGTGTCAAGCACACTTAAACGGGCTGGAATGTGATTTTACTTTCTCGCGTGACAAGAAAATGCTTTCGTAATTGAACCGTGCCATTTTGTTCGCACTCTGTGTACATTATTCGAAAATCCATTTATTTGAGCCTGAGAGCGTTGGCTGCTTTCTATGAAATATTCATATGCAAATGGCCTGCGCTTGTTGTTCGGCCGCATAAATAAACACATAAAAGAGCTGATAATACTAACACATTTATTCCATAAAGCACTCTCATAGCTAAACACGGCGAATAAATACATATACACAAACGAGAGAGGAGTGTGAGTGTGTGTACCTTCATGCATCTCTCGCTCCGCTCCGCGCGCTCGGACCTTTTATTATTTCCATCCAACACGCAGATCTCTCACTCGCGCGCGGCCCAGACTTGTTATGCTCTGACTTTTATGGCTCTGCTCACTGAGAAAATAAATTCGCCCCGGCGAAAGAACGATCCTATAAAGTACGGCGGGCTCGGTTGGTTTACTTTGAAATAATTCTGTCCCAGCCAGTTTGATCAGAGTGGACAGAAATAAAGGCAGAAAAAATTAAATCTAAAAATAGCCCACAGCACCGGGGTCCGGCTTGCGATCTGCGTTGGTTCCCGCCGGTCAGAAGTCAATATGGCGTCGAAATAATGCAGGCCGATCAGGAGACAGTCCAGCGGCCAATTAGAAGCGTCGAAAAAGAGGCGTGCCGACCTGATAATTTCATTCCCGCGTATTTTGTTACATTTCCATTAGCCTGATGTGCCATCTAACGGTCGATTCGCCAATTGCCGGGCTGATCAGCAGTTATTAAATAATTAACAACAAAAATATTCATTGTGCAGACGGTATTTTCATGATAATTTTTCAAAACCAATTTCATTTTGCGTTTTGTCACTTTCCCGCCGTACTCTACCAGACGCCATGTCTGCGCGTCGCTTGAATCCTGACCCCGGTGGCTTCCAAATCAACCAGTTTCTCTTGATAAGATCTTGCGCAAATTCAGACGGGCAGCATTTATAGCAATTTTAGGTCTCGTGCTGAGTTTAATCTTCCAGCATCACTCTGAATTAATTAAATTTCGCGGCTTCTGAAACAGTTCGGAAGGAATGCAAATTGAAAAATTGAGATTTTCACGTTGCCATGCGAAGGTGTGGATGATAACGTCAGGTTAAGGTATGAATAAGCCTTTCTCATTCACTGGAATTTTAATTTATAACGCTCTTGTAGACTCAAGACATAAAGGCTATCTTATAGAGCATCAAAAACGGTCCATTAGAAAGTTGTAACCTTTACATGTGGAGTCACAAATGACTCATTAATTCTTTTCAAATGAATTGATTTATCGGAGGAAAGCACTGCTTGCTTGCTTCCCTTCATACGCAGGGCTAAATCTGATATGAATTTTGCGCTAATTAATATTGAACAAAAAACAACAATTGGGATGAAGTAGAAAAAAGTTGTCAGCGCGCGTATAGAGAAAATTTGCGAGTCGTCGGCGCGAAGAGAAAGGAAAAACTAGTCGCGCCCGCGCTGTACATATGTTTCTAGGTCAAGAAAAATATAAGTACTTAGACAAATGAATTGCTGGCAATACGAGTATAAAAACACGAGATTGCTTGCTGAATTGCGTTTAATTAGCGGCAGTTCAGTTCAGGTTGCGTCAGGAAGAGGAAGTGGATTATAATTGCTGAGAGGAATTTTCTGCTCAAATGATTATTAAAACTGAAGCATATCAAATGATGCGACAATTAATTTTAATCCTGCGCCAAACCGTGCGTTTGCAGTTTAAACGGACAGGAAACCGTCGAAATGTTCTGATCATTACCCCATAATTATAATACTAAAATTTCTGTGCTCAGATAAAAACGATTAGAATTGATACGCGGTGAGTCCGATTTCTAACTGCCAGTTGAAGAACACTAATTGTTATAGCGAGCAAACAATTCGGTGCGTTGCGCAATAAGGAAACGGCGAAGATGCAATCAAGAAAACCAGTCCTCTCGATATGTGGAGCTCGCTTTCGATCGCGTCCACTTTCTCCTTAAAACATAATTCGTCATGTGCATTGAAAGCACTCTGCTCTTGCAGCTAGGGAAATTGGCCTCCTCCCACCCACCCTCTCCGCGTGTATGTACATACATGCGTCGGCTTAATAAAGCACTTATCTAATTAAATATCGCTCGCTAGCTCGCTCACCCGCGGCCGTTGTAATTGATACACGTGTGATTAGATTTTCACTGCTTGTCGCTCTCGAGACAACGAACGCTCCCTTTTTTGCCGCTCACTTCTCTAGCTCGACAAACAAAATCCATATCAACACACGTAAATCTATACACTCCCAACGAGGAAATGGACAGAGGAATAGAAATGTTTAATTCATTTACTATTGATCTCGTTTTTGTTTAAATTATTTTTTCCATCAAACAAAATTAGTTCTGGGTTTTTTACTTGAAAATTGTTTAAAGAGAACTGATATACAAAATCCTGATAAATCCTTGCTGCCAAAATGCATGGAATTATCGATAAGGATTCAGTTATTGCCTAAATTTACCTAATTTAAGCTTTTCAAATGGTTGAGGACTGTCTCCTTAATTGAAAACCTAATTTATTTCGCGACAAAGAGTTTCCCTTAAAGCTTTTATACGCTGATGGACAGATCTCGACGAGAGGAATCGAAATCTGCCAGAAATTTTGGTCACAGGTTGCAAATT
This sequence comes from Cloeon dipterum, assembly GCF_949628265.1. Classification (NCBI taxonomy): domain Eukaryota; kingdom Metazoa; phylum Arthropoda; class Insecta; order Ephemeroptera; family Baetidae; genus Cloeon; species Cloeon dipterum. The sequence goes on from NC_088790.1 coordinate 25,380,315, forward strand.
TGGGAGAAAATTAACTAAATTTGAGTTTTTAATTTAGCAAGGTTCTTTTTTGACTATTGTAAATTTTATAACGAATTGTTCTAACAGGTTTATAGCAGCAATTATGGTATTATAAATTTTAAAGGTTAATAATTTGATTCTATTCAGCGTTTAATAATTAAAACAGGACTTAGAAATGAAAAAACTTAGATTTTGTAAATTTATTCACAAATTTTAAGCTATTGTTGACACGGCAAATTTTTATTTTATCCAATGGGGTATGCAATATAATAAAAAACTAATCTTTATGCATTAAAATAAAAATTTCCATCTTGGAAACCATGCTTGTTTTTATTTGGAAAAGTTCGAAAACAGCTAACAAACTTTGCATACAAAATTAGCAGTCTTAAACTCAATTCTTAAGGTGTAGGCACTAGTTAGAAATTATAGATAGGTTTTGCAAACACATTTTTAAACAGAACAAAGATTTCTTATTAAATCTACAGGGAAAGCGATCTGTGTGTGTTTGTGTTCTTTATTTTTAAATTATCATCTCATCATTGCTGCACAAAAAAATGTTCTCTCTTTGGATCAGATCTTGTTTTCTCATTTGGAAAGAATCGAAAATGCCCCGTTTAGTCGATAATTACAGCGGCTGGCGTGTGTGTTGTACATTACTAAACCAGCCGCAAATCATAATAAAAAAGAAAAAGAGCTACTTATTTATAGGCCTTGAGTGCAATTCAGTCTAATTTTATTGACCCACTCGCCTGATTGATAATTATCTTGACAATGTAATCTGCAATTACTGCCGCGCACTCAATTACTTTTTGTGCAAACTATCCCACGAAAGTAAAATGCGGAACATGTACCACAGAGATTTCGTCAAACACCCATGCGCCAACCGCAGATTCATTTTGCTTTGGAGAGAAATAAAAAAACGCGGCGGCTTCTTTTTTGTTTTGATTCGATTTCTCGACGAGCTAATTTTTCCAATATTCCGGGTGGCCTTGGTCCGATCGCGAGTCGCCAGCACGATTTTCGCGGAAAATAATGACAAATCGGCGTGTAATTTGGAGCCATCAAATCCGCGGCGAAAGGCTGATCGAGATTTATTATTATTTGTCGGATGGCCAGCGCAAACGCAAACGCAACCAACAAGGCCGCGTGCAAATCAATCGCGATCGGAATGCAGTCTCACTCGCGCGCAGGTCGAAGGGTCACGCAGTTTCGCTTGCGAAAACCTGAGAATAGAAATAACTACTGCAATTCATTCAGCGCGACCTCTTGATCCCCGACCTGCACAATTACAATTCGTTGTGGTAGCGGCTAATGACTGTAACTACACTTGGTAGCGAGCGGCGAATGACTGGTAATTCAAATACCTCGGCGTTTTTTACCTTTAACTGCACTTCGTTACCAAACACGGTTTCGTGCGTCTTTTGTTTTTTTTTACAATGATCTACACCAGGACAAAATTTTACACCATTATGATGGTTAGAAGCGTGATTTTTATGCCATCTAGTGTATGCGATGACAATACATGCAGCAATCGCAGAAATCAAAACTCAATAATCGCCGACATTGTCATCGCCAAATCTCGGGTTTAAGACATCAGAATTACAAGAACAGCACACCGTTCAACTCGTCTAAACCTTCCCTAGATAGCCGAAGGGTTTGGAAGGTGATCAACCCTCATCCCCCTTCCACCCTGTGCACTACAGATAAGATAAAAATCGCGTTGCTTAGCACTTTCAGACACTTTTTCTCTACAAAACAAGTCTCTTAAATTAAAAAAATACTACCCTAAATTGCATTGGCTATCTATAGGAAATTGAGATGAGTCGAACGGTGTGCAGTTTTTACATTTTTTTATAATTAGAACCCAAGATTTGGCGGTGGCAATGTTAGCAAAAATGCATGCACGCGCTCATAATATAACGTTAAACTTGATCTTTGCCGACATAGTCATCCCTAAATCTCGTATTCTAAGCTCTAGACGAGTCGAACGGTGTGCCGTTTTTGCATTTCTGACACTTTGAACCCGAGATTTAGCGATGACAATGTTGGCAAAAATCAAATTTTATGTATGCGTGTATGGTATGTATTTTTGCTAATATTTGTCAAATTATCACATAATTACGATAATAACCATAATAAATATCAAATTGCATAACTGTATCTTTAATTATTTGCACAAATCAATGTCTTAAGGCAGCATAATCACTTGGTAATCAAACTCAAATGTTTAATACCACCTTCAGGGTCAAGTTTTGGCTATAAAATAAATTAGTGAGACGAAGATTTCTTATGGTGTGACGGTATGAAAATAGCTTCACGATAATGAAGATTTTAAATATCGATATCGATTCTACCAACTCATAACGCAAATTTAATAAACTCGTTTTAAGTCTCTCCTGTAAAATCGGTATCGATGTAAATAAAGGTAAAAAACGCCGAGGTATTTGAATTACCAGTCATTCGCCGCTCGCTACCAAGTGTAGTTACAGTCATTAGCCGCTACCGCAACGAATTGCTCTTTCCCGATCAATTCATTTCTCGGCCTTCTAGCACTGCTTTATGGCCTCGATTCGTTGTAATAATTCATTACGCCGCGTTATTACCTCTTTAGACGCAGTTGGAATGTCCATTATTTCATTTTTGGCGCCTGATCAATCAGATTACACACAATTTTCCTTCACAAATAGCAAAAGTATTCCGATTTCATATCATTTTGCGATAGACGGTAAATAAAATAAAAGCAGTTCAGTCGAGCAAAGTTGGAGATAATCAGCTGGAGACGAGAAATCACGTGCGTGGCGGCTGACAAGAAACCTGTTGGCTGACACTCTAAAGTGGTGCGAATTATCTTCTCGGCCAGGCCACGCACATCAAACTACCAGGCTCAGATGCTATCGAAAAGTGAAACTGTCCGCCGGCTGTTCTCATTAGTGCTCGCTTATCCTGGCCGATCACGCTGACAAATAAAAAAATCGAAAATTTATCAGCAACTGTGTCGAAAGTGGGCTTGAACGAAATTCGCGGGGGCTCAAAGAAACTAAACTTTCTTTTAAAATTTTTACAGCCAAACTATTTTTTCTAATTCTTCAAGGTCAGCAAATCTTGAGCTTAGAAATCTTCTATTTTTTAGCTCCTCCTAATCAGATTGCATGCATGGCAGATATTTTAATTGATGGAAAGAATCCAACGTATTTATATATTTCATTTTAATGAGGAATTCTTCGCGAGTTATTGGGAAAGGAATTCCGTGCAAATTGAGGTGCGGAAAAAGAAGTCATTTTACGAGCTAGGGTACATGTGTACGAAATGGAAATGAAGCAGGTTTTTTAGGGGCCCCTCGACGGCAGAGGACCCTGACTAGCAGAATTAGAGCACTTGTGCACTCAAGGCCGCCACGGGACGTGTAATAAAACGAAAATTGCTCCTCGCCACGCTGAGGAGAAACATATATAAATTAAAAAGTTAACTCGGCCTCAGTTGACAACGAAAATCAAGATCCCTGAACGTCGATGCGCGCGTGGAATCTCCAGTCCGCGCGCACGATTTTTTACCCTCTAATTATACGCAATAAAGCGATAAACCCTGAAAAAATCCGGGAAATTTGCATTTGTTATTCTTCGTGCGTAAGCGGACAAAAACAATATTTTCTTTTTTCAGTTAAATATGGTCAGTGGGAATTGTTTGTGGCGAGTGAACGACTATGCAGTCACCGCATAATACACTCTGCGGTCGCAGCACGCGAGGTGTATATATATAATATAATAATAATAATAATGCGGTCCGATTCGATATACCGATTCCAGAATGGAGAGAAGCAGAATCGAAAGGAAGAGTGCTGGAGATTTTATTAGTTCGGTAGCCGCGGAGAACATTGCGGCCGCGGGCCACCGCTCGGCGTAATTACGACTTTATGAAATAGTCAGTCTAACGCGCTGTTTGTTGTGCCCGACAACAATGGAACAATGGCACTTAACTTTTCAGCATCAAAATGCATTAAGCTGCTTTTACAGTTCATTAAAAATTTGCTTAGGTCACTGATTTTCTTATCTCGGGAATTAAATGCGTAAACTGTCTCGCATCGCTGTCGGCCAGCAGCCTTGCCGCCGCGCACGCATTCTGTTTCGTGAGATGCGTGATTAATAAGCGAGGCAGCTCCACATTTGGAAGCTCTAAGGCCTAGGTATAACATTCCTAGACGAGGATTTTATGGCGATGCATGTCCAAAAGCATTCGCGGAATTGGACGAAACCATCCAAAACGGCTCTCGTTTCAAAATTATCCTCGTATAAAGCTGCCAAATTAAGGAAATTGTCTAATCCATGAAGGTTTTTATTTTAGACTGAACCTATTAAAACGAAATTCAAGGAATAATTAGATTCAAAATTAATAATTTGGCCTGTTATGGTTGCTCATGATTCTTGGACTGAAGTTCTGAATGAAATAAGGGAGGTTTGCGGGCAAGAATATTTCCAAAATATCATTTTTTGGAGGCGCGCTATGTTTGTAATGAAAAATTAATTTCAAGGTAATTTCCACCTGCCCTCATTGAGGTCTGATAAAAATTCATATTCGAATTTATGAGAAGACAAAATAGAATAAAATACACCCTGTTAATTTATTGGAATCAGCAGGGTTTGCAAAAACCCCGCCTTTTTACAAAAAACCCACGGTATTGCATAAAACGGTTTTTGCGTTTTTTATGCAATTTTGCGCATTTTTTCGAGAAACATGTTTTTTTATTAAAGCTCGAAAATTCCCATGGATGACAAAAAATGGGGATTTTGACAGAATCAATAAAAAAGCCACTGATTTCACCAAAAATTTACCCTTCATCGTAATTTTTTTGAAATTCCTGACTTTTTGGAGTTTAAAATTCTGAAAAATGCGGAAAAAACCCAAAACTGGTGTTGTTTTCTATTTGATTTTGCGCAAAAAAACCAGTGGGTGCATTCCAAAATTGGCGAGCCCGGAACCTGATTGGAATTAGCAATTTTTGGAAAAGAAAATGCCCGACGTTGAGGGCATTACCTTAAAAACGGACGCAGTTAAGAGTGAACGCTCCATTTCTTACTCAGCAGCAGATATTTTGGTCCCTAATTAATATTTACCTACAAAATAAAATCCAATGACAAAGGCATTCTGAATCACCGTGGTAATTGTGGGGAGAAGATTATTTGTCAAATGCAAAGCATTAAAATTGCAACAGTATTTTACTTTACCAATTTTTTTTTCAACGACATTATTGCTGATTTCAAAAAATTTATTCATGATTGTCACGTAAATTGGTTCTCGTTATCAGTAGAATAATAACTGTAACTTTAATGATGAAAAATGTTTTCCGTGTTACATATCCATTTCTCACGCAAAACAGCTCCTAAATTAAAAATCTACCTATATTCTCAACCATCTCATTGTAATTTTTATGATAAACTATATGGCTACAAATAAATCCCTTCTGGATTGGCTTCATTCATATGATAAATTTGATTAATCGTCAGGTACAAAATATAATTTTTTTAAAAATCCCAGAGGTTGTTTAAAAAACTCTCAGCTGTGGTTTTTGATTCACTGATTTTTAAAAATAAAATCGTTTAAAATAATTTAGAGCACCGAGATTGTCCTTTTTCGGGGTAGGGGCTGCACAAGTCTCCTCTACAGTATTTCGGATATTTTGGATTTTTCTCAAAGAAAGAAATCCTCGTTCTACCTGACTAACGGCAAGGTTGCTTTGTTTGGCTGTTTCAGATGTGGCAGGACATCGAGAGCATGCTGATGGGCTCTCAGCCGGCGGGTCCGCACGCGTCTCCAGTGGTGGCGAGCAGTCCGACGCCGCCGCCGTGCTCGCCGTACGGCGAGCAGCCGGCGCCGGTGGTGGCGCCGCCACCGATGGTGCCGACGGACGAGTTCCAGACTGAGGAGTACGTCGACCTGGACTTCCTGATCAACCACGCGGCCGAGCAGCACGCGTACGAGCCCGAGTCGGACGGCCTGATGACGGTGGTGCAGACGCAGGTGGCCTACTGCCACGGCCAGATGTCGCCGCCGGCCAGCCCGGACACGCAGGAGAAGCCGCCGGCGCCGCGGCCGCTGCAGTTCAAGGTGATGACGCCGCCGTCGTCGCCGAACCTGCAGGCGGCGATCGTCATGCCCGTGGCGGACAAGCCCAAGCGCGGCCGGCGCAGCTGCGGCCGCAAGAAGCTGACCACGCACACGTGCTCGCACCCTGGCTGCGGCAAGACGTACACCAAGTCGTCGCACCTGAAGGCGCACCTCAGGACGCACACCGGCGAGAAGCCGTACCAGTGCTCGTGGAAGGCGTGCGGCTGGAAGTTCGCCCGGTCGGACGAGCTGACCAGGCACTACCGCAAGCACACCGGCGACCGACCCTTCCAGTGCAGACTCTGCGAGCGGGCCTTCTCCAGGTCGGACCACCTGTCGCTGCACATGAAGCGGCACGTCAGTGTGTAGAAGAGGAAAGTGAGCAGGCCGGCCGAGGGACACACGTGTGAAAGTCGTCGGAAAAGACACTCGAGCCCAGACTCACACCTCCGCGCGCGCCGCTGAACAGAGCTGCGTGAAAGAAAGTCATTAAAATAGACAGTCAAACGAGAGTAATGTGTGCCGGCGAACGCTGCCGACGCCGCATTTTGAAAGTGTATGTACGCGAACGGATTGCAGTTCGAGAGCCGAGCCGCTCCTAACTCGATCGATCAGACCGAGGGGGTCTCAAGCAGGTTTTACTCAACAGCCAATGCCGACGACAATTTTGCCACAAATTAAATTAGGCCGCTCGGGAAAAAATCATCATCTATGAAGATCGATCAAGGCTGAAAAATCTTGCAAAAAATTTTCAATTAATTCAGGGTTGCATTTGCTTACCACTCAATTTTTACCAATTTCTTGCGCAAGAAATTGTTCCATTTTCACCTGTGAAAATCTGAAATTTGCGGTTGGAGTGGTCAAAATTTCCTCTAATGTGCGGATTTTTTCTTTTAAATTGCCATTAAATTTGCTGCCTCAATTTCTTCAAGTCGAGGTCATGAGCTAATATTTAGGAAATTATTGAAAACTGAGTTGCAAACATTACCTTCAAGAAACTGCTTAAAGTTGAAAAACCCGCCTTTTACAACTTTTTCTTTAAAAAATGCGTATTTTTTGCCAACCTGATATAATTGATATTTCAATTTTAAACAATTTTCACATAGCAACAATGAGCTATCCAAAAAACAAAAGCTATTTTCTTCTTAAAATAAAAATTTCCCATTCTTTTACGCAAAATCTAGCAGTTCAACCAGCAGTGGTTAAAAACCTGCAAAAAATGCAGATTTTTTTATTCTAAAATGGAGGAAAATGATTTTTAAATGAAATTCATTATTATTTTGGCAAAAATTTAGATGCCCTCTTTCCCCTCGGTATTTTCCTATTTCTCTACCCATTTTTAGATTTGCAAGAATTTTGGCAACCCTGCGTTTCCATTGATTAGACTCCAAACCTCAGCTCACAATCAGAACCCCTCATTTTCCACACAAAAAAAACCCTATTAGATCGGCTTAAAATAAACTGCAATAGCAATTGGCAAATTTAATGACAGAAATTTGGGCCCGGCCTTGATTTGCGACCGCAGTTTGCAATTCCCAAATTGCGATGCGTAATTTAGTGTGCGTTGGTATCTATCTAACAGGTCGGCTTTGGCTTCTTTTGCTCCTCTCGGCTCTCTCGGAACGAGCGAGCGAGTCTCATGAAATAAATACGTGCGCATCAAGGTCGACCGGTTTGTTTGTCCGCATTAAAATGAGTTTGTCATACGAAATGAGCGGCCGGCTTAATTAAAGTGTCGAACAATGCAACAGTGAGCAACGAACGAGCGCCTTTCGACCTCTCGAGAAAATTGCACCACCGCGCAAATTGTTCGAATTCTAGTCAAAAAGTGTGCTTTTTGCAATTTTTTCTTTCACGTGCCTCAAGCAACGCCATTCTCGAAATCAAGTTACCCTTGTTACAAGTTCTGCCATCGATGATTTTTGTCACGTTTTCGCCTGCCCAACTCGCACCTTCCGTCCTCTGTGATTCGGATTTATTTGTTCAAGTCAGACATTCTAAAGCAACATTATTTCATTTTCGACTAAAGCATAGGCTACACGAAAAATCGGGTCCAAAAATTTTGGATTAAATATTTCTCATGAAGTTTCTGCTTGATTTTGTAATAATAATTAGTTAACATCTTGCAAGTTATATTTTTAGAACTTTTTGAATGATTATTTTAAAGACCGTCTCTGACAAAGTTTCTGAGCACAACCAATCGATTCTTGAGGGTCTAATAATTAGGTAAAGTGGATATTTTTGCCGACCAAAAAGTCCAGCGCGACGAGTGAACTTTTTTCCCGCCAAAACAATAGGAATTTATGATGCGAGAACTGCGCATGCGTCAGAGCTGGTTTGATCACTGGCAGAGGCCTGTACGAATGACTCCAGCCAGCTCTGACGCACGCGCAGTTCTCGCATTCATTTTGTTTCGGCGGGAAAAAGTTCTACTTGTGCTGCGCACGTCGCGCTGGACTTTTTGGTCGGAAAAAATATCCATTTTACCCAATTCAACCCTCAAGAATCGATTTTTGTGCTTAGAAACTTCGTCACAGACTGTCTTTAATTGCTGGATTTTTATTGAAAGTACCAGTCGGTTATGCAGAAAAGTCGTGAAATCCTGAATAGCAATAATGGTGCTTGGAATCTGACACAAACTGTCAACGTGATCGATTTTTGTTACATGCCTGGAAAGAAGAGTATCTTTTTGTGATTGTCGTGCGATTTGGCAGGATTGAAAATGAGTTTTGGCGCGCGTTCGTAGAAAGTGCGTGTGGAAATAATTTAATGCGAGGATTGAATCATTGTGTCACTTTCCACTCTCGATTTGCATTTAGACGAGTGTGCGACAGTGTCAGCCAACCCTCGAAAAAAGAAAGAAAGAAATATATATATACTGATCGCACTGGACGCGAACGAACGCTCTCCGTTTACCACAACTTGCCATACATATTTTAAACTTAATTTTAATCTAGGCTGTTGACACGCACACATACTGGAGCATGTTTTAGTACAACTTTTTTCCACTGCTCTCGCGTGTGTGTGCTAGTTAGTGATAATCATTATTCTCTCTCTCCTCTCTCTCTCTTTTCCTGAGATAATCGCGCACTCGCAATAACCAATCAGCCAACTGATGACGCAGGTTTTCAAAAAACTTAGTCAGAAAACGCACTTTCCGACGATTATTGCTCCTCTATTACGATTCGAAATCTCAAGCTGTGGCATCTTCGAGTGCACAATTTAATTAACTCTTATTTAATGTACATAGTAAGCATTGTCAAACACTAAGACGAATTCCGGTTTGAAACCTTATTGTGTATGGTGTCCAATTGGAATCGGTCTATCGCGTTTAAATAGCGTTTGTCTGTCGAATTTTGCTCCATACTGTCAACAACTGAACTTGTACTTGTTGAAATTGTTTGTAAAATCGTAATCTAATAATCGATTAATAACTGTGTACTTTTGACCGGAAAGAGAGTTTCCAATGTTAACGAGCGCGTCTGTATTATTTATGAGATTTGTAAAAATGCCTATTGTTACACAACTTGTGTGGTAGAAATAAATTACAACGATATATAATTTCAACGACAAACAATTGCTGTTTCTTTTTTCTCTCTCCGCGAGATGGATGTGAAAGTGCCGCACAAAAGCATGTGTGTGTGTGCGGTTGAAAATATTTTGATAAACTGCCACAGGGTCGAGTCGATTTCTTCTCTCCGAATTGAATCGCCCCGTTGCGAAAAGAAAAGTGAAAAGCAAAGCAGCCGTTCAGCAACTCGCAAACAATCAATAAATTTATTTTTCAATTGCAATGCAATTTTGCCCTTCCCCGCGTCACGTCTGTTGCACAATAAGACAAATTTATTGTCAAATTTTATTGATGGATTTCTATGACTTACCAAAATCACAACATGATGTTAAAAAATTACCCAGTCCAGAGTAAATCATTCGAACAAAATTAATTTTTTATCTTCAATTGAAAATAAAAACGTGACCATGGTAAAGATCAATCGCGATTTCTTTGTTGAGAGATCGAAGATCTTGTCTCAATGGTCAGGCTCAAATGCAAAGTTGACATTCACTGGCCGACAATTCAAAAGCAGTATTTAATCCCGTTGACGAATCCGTCCATCGCTTCCTGGCGTTGCAAAACACAAAGAAAGTATTTATCTCGCAGCCAAATCGATCGCGTATGTGTGCTGTGCGGGCAGAAAGCTGCAACCTTATTATATACATCGAGTGGGCGCAGCTCAAGACACGTACACAATCACGGCCAGGGATGTGAAAAATGGATTCAATCCTTTCCTTCCTCCTCGTGAGACTTGCTCTCCTCATTAGCGGCAAAAACTGGTGTTTCGCATCGGAATTTTCGCTCTCAAAGCTGTTTTCCAACATTCTGGTGACAAACGACGAATTATCATGCAGAGCAGCGTTTCCTGTTAAGAGTTTTTTTTATTAACTATACTAATGGGTTAAATCGATTTAATCAAGCCTTATTTAATGACTTTTAAGTGTTAATTAAATCTAATAAAATAGAGTACCGCGTTTTCAACTAAAATTTGTAGTTAATGTCTCATGTCACCGATGGCGCCAATTCTGTTCTAATTTTATTCCCAACCCTGTGACTGTGACTCAAGATGTAGTTTTTCATTATAGGGATCGCTGAAAACAAAAAATCCTTTCAGAACCAGGGCCAGGTTGCAATCTGTGTTGATTCCCGCCGGTCAGAAGTCAATATGGCGTCGAAATAACGGAGGCCAATCAGCAGACGGTCCAGCGGCCAATCAGAAGCGTCGAAAAAGAGGCGTGCCGACCTAATTATTTCATTCCCGCGTATTTTGTTACATTTCCATAATCCTGATGTGCCATCTAACGGTCAATTCGCCAATTACCGGGCTAATCAGCTGCTAGAAGAGAAATAACAACAAAATTATTCATATTGCTGACGGTATTTTCATTAAAAATTTTATTATACGTTTGAAACTTTCCCGCCGTACTATACAAGACGCCATATCTGCGTGTCGCGTGAATGTGGCCCCCGGTGCTTTTCAGTTTACTGCCGCATATAAAGTCAAAAATTGCAGGAACATTTTTTAAAAATTGTAAATTAATTAATGGCGAAGTGTTTGGCAAATGTGGTTTATAGCCAAGTTTTTCTTCTAGAACCTGCGGTTACAAATAAAAAGTGCATGTTCGAACTGAAATGATTTCAACTGATTCAGGAAGACCGTAATGAACTGAAACGCCATATATTTATAAAAAAGGAAACCTGGAACTTTCGCAAATTTGAAACAACTATTTTTCACATCCCCGGCGCAGACGAAGATCGCGTTAGTATTTCAAAATAATCCGGCTGCTCGTTGATAATAACAAGATCAGCTGCCGTAGGAATGAAAGTGGAGCAAGCGTGCGCTGCTATCAGCTACTAGCCGACCGACAGAGCCATATACATAATAAATTATACGTGTGCCCATGCGAACCGACCAACGGGTATTGTGCTTGTTTGGTAAGCTGCTTTCGCTTTCTCTCGGCGTCCGTCGCCGCTGAAAACTTACTTCTCTGCAGCTGATTGCGCTGAGCGGTAATGATACAAAACACACACACACACACACACACACACACACACACACGCCACAGTCATTAGCTAATTGGATGCGGCAGCCCCGCTTGCCTCCCAAAAGTTCTTCTCTTCCTGCAATTTTGTGCGGCCACACGTTTTAATATAATTCCCTTAAATTGTTCACACTTTGCGTCATGTTTGGTATACAAACGTCGTTCTTTTGCGAAATTGTTTATGTATGAATTTTGTCAAATGTAGTTCAGACAACTCTGAAACCTTCAGGTTATTAGGGGAGGTCAGGGAGAGTCTGATTTTTTATGTTTATGTAACCACAGATTTTTTATTTGCTAATATTCAAATTGGAATAATCGCATTCAATCTCACACTTGACTTGAAATTAATTTCAAGAGGCTTTTCAGATTTTCAGATTAAAATATTTTTGCGTTTTAAAAGCTTTGTAGGATCCAATAAATATTTAAAAAAAATAGCCCACAGTAAACCTTTAAATTAAAAGTGGTGTTTATTCGATAGAGCTTGATAACAGGAATCGAATGCACGCATTAATTTTTTTTTTTTAATTCGGGGCAGGTTGATAATTTGGAAATTTGTTTCCCATATTCTCCGAAACAAAATCATGTTACAACTACAAAAATTAAAATTATAATGATTTTTTTTCACATTCGGTTGTGAATTTTGTGAATTTATCTCAATTTAAGTCTTTCCTCGTACAATTAAAAAAGGAAAATCGTTTCAGGAACTTATTACTCCCATCAGTTTATTTATTATTGCTCAATTTTTAAAGAGATTTCTCAATTTATCAGTGTCAGAGTTTTTTGGAGGAACGAGGGCTACCCCGGCGAGCAGGCCAGGCATCCCCTGCCTGCGCTCGTCGCTTTTTATTTTAGGCTGATGAGAATTGAGAATGCAGGTGAAATATCATTTCGTGCTCGCTCGGGGGAGTCTCTTTTTAATAACGCTAAAGTACGCGGCCGAACAATGCGCCGCTGACTTTTCACGCAGATTAACCCACTTTTTTCACGTCCACTTGGTGAATAGTTTGCATGCGGAAAAGGCACTGAAATCGCGCTGCTTGCTCCACATTTGCTGCGCAACGCACGCGATTTTTAATTTGAAAGAAGCGAAATGCGTGTTTGTTTGTTTTTGTGTCCTAACTAACTAAACTCCCACAAATTGGAATGCGGCCTTTCTTTTGCAACATCACATCTTCATTTGCATCAAAGTCCTGTTTAAAATTTTGATAAATATCCCTGCGGAGAGTAAAGTTGAAAGTTGCTGGTTGTTTCATGACAAATTAATAGTTTTCCTCATATTAAATTATCATAATATTAATTGGATAGGCATTTGAAGGCTGAATTTATGTGTCAAGAATTTAAATCCCGGATGAAAAGTGCAGTGTGCGTCGTCGGGCGTCGAGGAAAATCCTGAAACAGAGCACTTTTTTCACAGGTGTGCGTCGACGCGCGAATGATTAATGGAGACAGCGGAGGAGAAGGAACACAACTATGAGACGAGTACCTTCTCGCTTCTCTACACCCGTGTAAACAGTCACAATAGCAACACAAAGCGCAGAGAAAAAAATAAAAATTGATTACTCAATAACGACGAAATCGCGATAAGCCGCGATTGAATTTATGGAATTCGGCCGATTTTGCAATGAATCGAGTTCAGCCGGCGTTTATCGTCAGCGGCGAGACAGTTTCATTGCATTGTTGCCTCGGCGAGCAGAGATTTATGGCGGTGATTAGTATTTATTCCGCTTCTCGCCTGCGTATCCTATTTCTAGTTGCATAGTTTACGACAATTGAACCGATCTCGTTAATAGTGCACTTTGCAAACGCGCGGCGATCGTGAAAAATACGTCACTTTGTCATCGGCCGCGATGACATTTTAACGGCTCTTTCGCAGCCGCGCCACTCGTGCAAAATAGCTCAAGGCCGAAATCGTAAAAAGGAAACTGGCCATTGTTACATGCACAATTAACTAGACTGCCGACAAGTTCCAGTCTTGTTTCCGGAAGTGGGAATTCCAATCTCAGCTTGTTCAATTCATAAATTACGTCCGTGTCCATCAATAAGGTAATCAAGTCTGACTCACAAAACTTTGAATTGTCCACCGAATGAATAGAGGTGAACAAATTGCCATTTAAATCAATATTTCTAAATCGACCAGAGAAAATTTATTTTAAGGAAAATTTGGGATAAGTCCTTTTTACCTTTACTAAAAAGTAGGAATAAGATAAAAGTTTTCTTAGGTTTTGCCGTTTAAATTTTTGAGAAAATCAGCTCAAAAGCTAATAAAAAACTGTATCCCTACTGTAAAATCACGATTTGCATCAAATTTTACTCAAAATTCGCACACTTTTGGATAGATTGCGACGAGAGGGATCGAAATCGTGCGAAAAACCGTTGAATTAACTGTTTCTCGATCCTAATTTCATTATTGCTGCTAAATTCTACTAAAGATAATTTCAATGAACTACCTGCAAAGTCAACAATACAAAATTTTATTAAAAACCCACTAAAATAAAAATTTCGTACATTTCCCATCGATTCCTAAGGTTAAAATAGGTGTGGAAAATAATCTTTCCGATCGAAAAATCGGAAAAAAATCTTTTGTAACGTGCGAGCAGAGGCGCAAAGCAAACCGCACGTTGCTTTGGCGCGCGCAACGCATGAACTTTTTGGTCCCTACTGCGCAAACGCCATCCCTCTGACGTCACAAAGCATGACGGTGACGCTTGCGCAGAAGCGTTTGCTTTTCGCCTCTGCTCGCACATCTCACAAATTTTTCGATTAGAAAATTTATTTACCCCAACAATATCGACCTTTCGGAATCGATTGGAATTAACAAAAATGTAGTTTAAGTGGGTCTTTAATTTCTAGCCTAATTTAAGAAAGAATCATTGTAACAATACGATTTATTCCTTGTTTCTGGCGGTTTCTGACAGGCTTAGGTGACAATCAAGGAAACGACAGCCCGACTACTTACTGATTCACATCAATAGGAAATCAAGGCTCTGGTATATCGTATCCTGGTGTCATTTTACCACAAACAATTTCCCCGCGAGACACACACATTCAGGGACTTTAGCATCCCCCTCCTCCCTCTATGGAGCAACCTTAGGATCTCTTCAAAAGTGTTGAAACTCGATGGCAACGTTGACATCATTCATGAATCAAGAGTCTGCGAGCAGAGCAATCAAAGCAGCTTATTTTTCGGGCCCATCTGGCAGGCATGTCATTCTTCATCCGCCGAAAATAAATAAATAAATTCGTATCTGCGACTCTGCATCAGACTCCATTAATTAAACTCTGTCAAAAGTGTCTCGCTGCGGAGAAAGAGTGAAAGAATCCGGTGGCAAATCAGAATGGCCGCGCAGATTACAAATGTGACAAGCATTGTGCCGAAGAGCGACTCAGCCTTGGAGCGAAAATCCCGTGAATTCAGTCGAAGGTTTGCCGGGATCCATTTGTGATGAGAGAACAATTTCATTTTCAACGCAATCCTTTCATGAAGAACGTGCTCTATTTCCTTGAAAGTCGAAAGAAGAAAGCCACAACTATATGATTTACATGTTTGTCTTCTTTGTTGATCAAATTTCAATTTAAATGCAGCTCCCCAGCCGTGTTTTTGTTTTCCAGCGTGACACGATCAGATTAAAACTGAATGACTAAACGATTAAACAATCCGCGCGACTCTCTCACCAATTAATCATTTAACGGGCTCATTCCGATTCAGTTTTCACGGACGCGAGACGCTAAACAAACGCTTTAAGTGCAAAAGCACGCACTCGGCACGCTAATTAGGCGGAATTTAAAGGAATTCGTGTCGCACAGTCGGAGATACACAGACAAAAAGCTTTTTGCTATGCCGGCCAGCCCGTCCTTGGCTGCGTTTTGTTTTCCTGCGGACGACGAACGAACAGATTTCTCATTATGGAGGCAAAATGTGCTGGTCACATTCGGATCAATGGCGAGAGAACGGCAGTGAAAGAAAATGATTAATTGTTTTACAGCACGCGGACATTTAATATCGCGCAACACACTAAGCTGAATTAATATTATTATTATTATATGCTCTTGTACACGAGCAACGACGACCTGCAGGCGGCAGAGAGGCGCGAAAATCGCACTCTCGCGTAATTGAAAAAAAAACAGCTCGATTCATTTCTCCCGCAAATAAAATCTAACGCCTGCCTCTCATTGCGGTTGCATTGATGTCATGCCGTTCAATTTGTTCAGGATGATAAATTCAATTTATGAGTCTCCATACACGTGAATATGTCTTTAAATCATTTGAATTATGCTACTCTACATATTTAAATTCCTCAGTGTGAAAATTCTTCTTCATTCAGAATGGCGAGATAAATCCAAGCATTATTTTCAAAGTGGAATTTTTAAATTTAAAAACAGCTTCTTTAGATTAGCGTGCTCTTTAAAATAGCTATGAAACGTAGACAAAGCGTTGTAAATAATAAAAAAATATTAACAAAATTTGAATTTTTGGGCCTATTCTTTTTTTCTTAAAATATTCATCAAACAATTTAATCAAGGAACCGCTTATTTGCTGCCACTTCATTAATTTCGTTTTTATTTTTTTATAAAATACAAAAAAATGATTTATTTTAGCTCTGTGCTCTGCACCGTTGCTTATATTTGCTAAACTTTTTGCACTTCTCTTGAGTGCTAATAGGACTCATTGAGATATTGTGTCGACTCTGCTCTTTCTTTCTCTCTCTCCCTTCTCGCGCTCACGTACATATAATTATTGTTTTATTATTTGCTCGGAATAATTAATACGTGCAATCAGTCCAACATGCGATTGTAACGTCTGTGAATGCAAACGCCATAAATAATATCCTTGATCATGATTGCCGTGTTCAGTAATGGAGGCTGGCGCAAAAATGCAAATTATTATCACTGCCTGCCGACTCGTATAAATTACAAACGGAACAATGCAAAAGATCTAATTTATTCAGCGAGCGAGCGCATTTCTCGCTGCGTTTGCCTACCGCTAATCGCGCGTTGCTCTATAATTAATGTCCAAATGCTTTCAATTAGAGTTGGAAAGTGATTTTGGAGAGTTTATTTAGTCAAAAAACAAGTTTTGCTTGATTTATCGGTGAATATTTAAAGTTGGGGAAATCCTGTTCTGTCAAAATGATTAGAGGTATTTTTAAAATTTAAATTTGAGGCACGATTTAAAACGAATTTCAAGCTTGATGGCTTTTACTTATGGAAAGGGATTAATTAGTTTTTAGACACATGGAAAGCTATTTTAAAAACTCTAAAAAATATTTCATTTGATGTTTTTAAAGTAAATATTCAGACCAGAAAATACTGCAGCAAAAATTAGAAGTATTTTAACTCAAAACGACTGGCTAAACAAAGTTGTTTTCCATTCCCTCCAAATTTTACGCAACATTAAATAAGTGACTTACAATTTAAATGATTTAAGTAGAGTTTTAAATTATTTTACAAGGCTCATTTGGCTAATTTGATGTTCAACAATCCGTAAAATTATCACATGTACAATAAATAACAAGGTTATGAGGATTTATTTATTTATTCAAACCAGAAATTGAGGAATAGAGCTCTATATAGATAAAGAATATGATTAATTTAATTGAAAAAGTAAATCACCAACATTGGTCAACATGCATTACAATGTATGTGTTTTCTGCAATTGAAATCGTTGAGATGGCAGCCTTGGATGGTTACAGCCACCGCGATGGGCTGATAACAAAGAGACCAACTAATGGATCGAACGGCGCGAATTGCGAAATCAATTGCGCGAGTGCGCAGACCAACACACACACGCCCGCATTTTTCTGTATAATTCTCGCAATTATATGCTAATGTTTCAGCTTGTAGCGGCAGATAATTGGCTGATAAAGGCGCTGCTCGCAACAAATCGGAATCGGACGAGTTGCAATAAATCACCTAGCGATTGGTGCCGCTTCGTTAAATTAATCTATTCGCTCTC
Source organism: Cloeon dipterum (assembly GCF_949628265.1). Taxonomy (NCBI): domain Eukaryota; kingdom Metazoa; phylum Arthropoda; class Insecta; order Ephemeroptera; family Baetidae; genus Cloeon; species Cloeon dipterum. The sequence continues at coordinate 25,397,962 of NC_088790.1, forward strand.
GCTCTCTCTTGCGCCTGCAAATCTCTTCATAAACCCAAATCAAGGCCTTGTTTGTTGCGCACTCATAAAACTGAAATTCCACCAGCTACGCCTCCAACCAGCGTAAATATCGGTTTAAATTTAGATATCCATAAATTTACACTCTGAGAATTCAGACTAAAATTGTTGCCAGGGAAAAAATTTAATTTAGAATATTTTTTTTGTAGTTTTGTTGGTTTTAACAATGAAATTAATTTCAGTAAATAGAAGAGAAAAATTTGTATTTGTCGAATCAGGCATTTTAAAAACAACCAGCATTCCAGCTTGCTTATTGCCGATTTAATATCGGACCGCAGGAGCCGTTTTTTGTCAAGTTTGAAAAAAATTAATCAAGCGAATATGATGAGAAGGCGGCGGAGTGAGGCCAATTTGAGATAATTCGCGCAAAATTGCTTACTCGCCAGGAGACTGATTAGCGCCACAATAACAATAACAACAACGCGGAGCAAGACGCGGAAATAAAATTACAATTGAATAGCATCAAAAGAACGCGGCAAATTGAGCTGAATTTTGTGAGCTATGATTTTTAGACAGCTGCGCGTTACGGAAAATGATTTTCTCCGCTTGGTGCGACGATTAATAGGCCGGCCTGGTTATTTTAGCCGATTATCGAGGCAGAAAATCGAAGGTTCGCTCGCTCGCTCGCGTGTGTTGTCGTTTATTGAGCAGCAGGAAGTAGTGCTCTTTCTCTCCTTTTCCGAATGCGATCTAGATGCCGTGGAATTGCGACCCTGAAAGTCTCCGGCCGGCGAAAAGTAAGTCCGTGTCCGACCTCGGCTGAAAAAAATGCTTCTCGCCGGGGGGCTGAACACTCCCCACCGACTCACTGACCACGCAGCTCGCTCCCTTGGACGAAAAAAAACGCGAAACCGCAACTACGTGTCAGGACATAATAGCTAACTATTCTCGGTATTTAAATTCGTTTATTCTCTCCAATGAATAAAAAAAAAACATCGGTCAGCTGAATGCTATTTTGTTTACCTCTTATAATTATATTCTGTTTATTTGCAATGAGCCAGCGGAAATTATTAAAATAAAAAAAATTACACTGATTATAAAAAACAAATTATTATTTTTAAATTTAATATGCAAATGAAGGGTTAAATTATATTAATATAATTTTTATGATTAATTTAATATTAAATGGTTTTAACATTATTTCAGTAAATTATTACAATTATTTTTAGAGTTAAATTTTAGCAGTTTTAATATATATTTTTGTAGAGTATCTGTCATATTAATCGCGCAGTGTTTGATAAATTCTGTAGAGTCCTTACTTTATTCTGTGAAAGAATTTCTATGTACGCATTTGAAATTTGAATGTTTGAAAATACGATAATATTTCAGAGTAAATAATTTTTATCTCAGAGATTGCGATTGAATAGTGTTACTCCTGTAAAACATGTAATAGATAATAGGCATTGCGCCGAAAAGGCAACATTCCTGAATGTGATAATTAGATTTTTTTATTAAATTTCTCTCTAAACAAATTTTTTCGCGCACAGTAAAATATTCAACACGATCTCGATCATTTCAAGGGGTTTATATAACGATGGATAAAATATTTTTATCTGCATTTTACCAAAATATTCTTACAAAAACAGATTTAAAAGCGAAATTTGATCAATCAAAATTGCACCAGCCGCATTTTGGATTGATCTGCAGTAATCCTTTAAAGCACTTTTCTATATTTGGATCTGTCAAAAGCGGCGCGTCAACTTTTGTCACCTTGCCGGCGAGGACAGGAATGCAGGCCCGCCGCGCTCGCGCGCGCGCGCGAATGAGCGACGGCGCAGCACTCGCGAAATGATCTCTTTGCTCTCGGCATCTATCAGTCGACCTCTGCTGTCCCGAAAACATCAGTCCACTCCACTCGCCTTGTGATTTGCATTTGCACATTTCATGCGCCTTTTAATTGATGCAAAGCTTTGCCCGCGGCACCGTCATTAATTCGGCCAATTTCGATCCGCAACACTTCAACTATAGAGCTCTCTCTTGCTTCAACTGTATATTTATTTGTTTTGATTTTCGCCGAACGAACCATTAAGAACGGACATTTCTTTAATCTATCGATCGGCGAAAGCATTTTTCTAAAATAATTGGAGCGCTTCTAGCGAGAAAAATGCAAATTCGAGTTTAAAGGCCTTGAGATCATGGTGCCAAAACGAAAAGAATGTTTTAGATTAGACTGCTTGAAAGAGAGTGAACAGCTCTTTTACTTAAAACCTTGAACAACTTCCGCTCGCAGAAAGGAAGACGAGTGTCTCGCGGCTGTGAAATTTGTTTTTTATTATTCAGGTTTATCCCCCGTGTTTATTTAAACCTGATAGAAGATTTGCTCGGTCTAAAATCTTTCTCATTTAATCGAAATGGATATGCGACCAAGGCCTTCTCCAATTTCACCAACAGAAGCTAACATTACGCCAACTTCCTCATTTCCTTGCGTTTGTTCAACTCACGAGCAAATTCGGGTATTCAAAAACTCTTCATAGGCAATCGCTAAGAATTGCGCAGAAGAACCAGTTTTTCTGACAGGCCCATTCCAAGAGTAGAACGCACTTTTTAGAAATAACAACCGCTCACGACCTTACACGTTTTTCGAGATACAGGTATGTCACCCTTTCTAAGACGTAAAAAAACGCTTCTAAAGTAGATGCTGCAAATTTTCTAGGTTGTATATTTATATTTTCACGCACAGCACCAAGAGGTAGGCTGAAATTACAATATTAATTGCCTAGCAACCTAAATAATATATATGTATTTGCAGGTATCCTTTTTATCGATTCTCAATAAATTTTGCTTCATTTCAGGTTTTGATATTTGACATTAAACGTTTCTTACAGGCGGTGTCCTTAACTTACAAGGAGAACACACCTATTCAGCTGCTGTGAGTGCTAAATTTAAAATCTTTTCGAAACGTATTCGGACGTTAGTGAAGTTGGCGATATCGCCAGCCCATTTTTCAAAAATTTTAAAAGTAATGAAATTGGCGATATCGCCAAAATTCGATTTCAACAAAAATACGTTCAGAGGGTTGAAATTAGCACAAATGTACCACCCCCGAACACACAAGTGGCTCAAAGGGGTAAAAACACGCGTAAAAGCCGTAGAAAACAGCTAAAAAGAAAATTCAACACTCAGCAGGGTTTAGCCACCTTGGAACCTCCTCAGGTGGACTCCAAATTTTATGTAGAACTAGATAGGATGGTTGGCGAAGTGGCTAAACCCTGCAGTCTACCCTTAAAAAGGGACGAAAGGGTGAAACACGCTGTTTGAAATCTTGTTTCCACCAAATTCGTGATTTTTTGCAAATGTTAAAAAAATAATTTGCATGAGAAAGCCGTTTGAAAATTGAGCGGAGGCAAACGAATCTAAATAAAATGGACAAATAAATTAAGATTGATTTTATGTCACCTACCTTATAATTCTATTTCTAAATTCGATTTTTCTAGAACACTTTTCTGACTCACAAATTTTCCCAAAATATCGTATATATCATTCGATTCGTCTCACGGAGATATTGTTATAGATTCCAAATATGATAAGTTTATTTTTAATCCAATTAAGTGTTTCAAGAACTCATATGGCAATTACTTATAGGCGTGGAATAAATAACGGGAGCTACTCCTTCGGAGAAATGTCATCTTTTATCAAACACTATCGAACAGTGGTGAAAAAAGCAACATATTTCTCGGATTAATATAGGTGCGTTCCTCTCGCAAACAAATATTTCAAACTTGGAGGCCCATTTAGGATTTTGAGGCGTGCAATTCACGGCCAAATTTGAGCTGCTGCGCGGATCAAGTGGAGCATAGAAAAGCAGCTTACGCGCGAAATGCTCCTATTGAGTCAGCGGGACGCGATCAATCAGCAGCGTGTGGAAGGTGGAAGTGGGTAGGCGCACGATTTGTGCAAAAGTGTCTGACCGCGAGCAACTCTTTTCTCTCTCTCTCTCTCTTTCTCGTTCAGATCCAGATATCAGTATAGCGAGGAGCAAAAAAGCCGAGAGAGTGTCACTCGGCGCAAGATGAATTGGCGCGAGTGAGAGAAAGATTATTATTGCGCTGCCAGGCCACTTTTTGCATCGCACGGAAAGGTAAAAAAGTTATTTTAACCTGGCAAAATCAAATAAATCGCAATCTTATTGATACGTTGCCACGAGGTAGTATCAAAGTAAAAAAAATCAGATTGAAAATTAGGTCATTACGTGACTTTTCTACTAAAAAAATGCGCATTGTGCAATAAGCAAGAGTAAAATTAGCAAGATACATTTTCATCTTCAGCGTTTAAACACGAAACAAGTTTTTTTATGGAACTCTCAGGACTTTGCATACGTGAGTCGGACGAGATAGCCCGTCGTAAGAACAACAATATAAAACAGTGTGTCGCTTTGTGGTTGTGGAGATGCGAAAAAATGAAAATCAGAGCGAGCGCGTCGAGCCGCGAAGAATCTCGTAAATAAAGCAGCGTCGGGAAAACGGGTCGACAGCGAAAAAATGGCCATTATAAATGAGCCAACATGAACACTAAAGCCGATGCAAACCAGAAAGACAAACATAAATTAAAAAAAATATTTTTAAAATAATAAATTATTGTACGCAATTGTTTTTAGTAATAAATAAAGATTAACTTATAGTTTAAAATTAAAACTGTTATTTTATTTAATATTTAAAGATATTTTTTTTTATTTTTAAATTTATTTGCTTAAAATTTTATATAAACTTTTTATAAGTCACATAGCTTTAGTCTTTATTGATATCAGAATCATTTCAAAAATTAATTTATTTAATGCGACCCATCATTCTGTTGAATCAGAAATATAATAGTTAATATGTCATATTCTTTTTACGTTCCAAACATTAAAGTTAAATTTTAAATCATTTATAAATTTTTATCCCAATAGCATAGTAACAAAAACAGGGAAGTCGCTACTCGCTAGCTGGCTGCCTGCCTAAGTTTGGATCGACTCGAGAACGCGATTTACGAAGTAAAACATGCATGGATGCATTCAAGTGACAAGTGAGAGTGAAGTCAATGCCGCCGCACAGTTAGTTACACCAGCGCTGCTTTAATTTATGATTGAAAATCCTGACTTCTTTCTTCTTAAGGCGTTCAGCACGAACGTGAGCGTAAACAACTCCGGGAATTTCATTTCTTAATTATTTCAATTATTTTCCTCAAAACGCCACCGTGATACGCAATTAATTACATGTGTCGACTGAGCAAACGAATCGTATTAATTATTACACAACTTGTCTAAAAGAGTCGTAAACTCGGATACCGTCGTTAGACTTGTTTGTGTGAGTCGTAGAGTTAGGAGGATTTCTTAATGAAAATGTAAATTTGCATTAATTATGAGAAGTATGTATTATTTAAAGAGGATTGCTACTGCAAAATGCATGAACTCCTTAAGGATTCAGTTGAAGCCAAAATTAACCTTAGCTAAATTTTTTAGAAAATGGTGAGGACTGTCTCCTTACTTACCTGAAATCCTATTTTATTTCACAACGAAGGGTTTCCATAAAAGATTTTTTACGCTGTTGGACAGCTCTCGACAAGAGGAATCAAAATCTGGCAAGAAAATATGGTCAGGTGCTGGAATTTTAAAGAAAAAATTGAAAAAAAAATAATTTTTACCGTACCAAGCTCATTTTTTTATTATTACAAAATTTGTTTATCATTCAACTGCTTGTTGCACCCAACAATTCAAATAATTTTCAATTTTTTGCCCTCGAAATATCCAATTTAAAAGATGTTTTTAACATTTTCAAGCCATCTTTGCAGGTTAAATCGTCCTCTGTTCAACATATTTAGTATTTTTGTTCCATCAGTTGCGAGTCTCAATTTTCGCATTGGCGCGATTGCAATCTTTCCTTGAAATAACTTTAAATTATAGGCGGCAGAATAACCTAGAGCGCATTGAAATATATAAAAAAAAATCACAAGAAGGGATCGCCGCCGCTTTTTTAATTCAAGGGTAAATCAGTGTGCGTCTCTGCAAGCGTGTGTGTGTGCGAAATGCTTTTAATGAGCACTTTTATTGCAGCCAGAGACGCACACACGCGCGTGGATAAAATATATTTGAAACGCGGCGCGGTTTCACATGATCGGAGATTTATCGAGAGACCCATTTAGACGCGTGTGCCATAATCAGCCTACGACCGCAGAGAAATACAACTAATAGAGCAATTACATTAGATGATACACATCTCGTGTCAACTTGCGTCATTAAATGAAAAATATTGCAAACATCTCTGCGCCGAGAGCAAAGGAGCTGACTAAAAATGGGAACAGAAGAAGTGCTATCTTGATTTTATTGTAATTTCCCTATTACATGTCAGTAGGAGTAAATCAAACTTGACATTTATTGAGATGTGCGTTCACTTCATCCAAGGGTGTTAGAAATTTAACCAGATAAATTGTAAAAACATTCCAAAAACGGCAATATTCTAGATCAGTCCGCAAAGGGGAGGAAAGATCCTGATGCCGAACTCATTTCCTTCAGAAGAAAAAAATCATTTTGATTTTTTTTTCATACAAAAGCGACCAACAATGAGCGTTGAAATTTTATTTCAACGTATTTTTCTCATGAAAGATAAATATTTTTTAATATCAACAAAAAGAATTACTAAAAAGTGTCATTTGGATATTTTTATTATTTTTTAAAATTTATTTTCTAAATTGACCAATTGCATAAACTCTTAGTTATTGAAGCCGCCAACAGATGGCGCAACCACAGACTTTCTTAAAAATTTTGTTTTAAGCGGTTTTAAGGCATTTCCGCTGCGATTTCAGACTCAATCTAGCTATTTTGCTTTTTTTAATTAATTTGTTTTTTTTACGTGCTGAAAACCAAAATCGGTTCAGCCATTCTCCGTAAAAACGTTGGAAAAAATTTTTTTATTTCAAAAACTAGTTTTTCATGATTCTACGGCGATTGGCTGAACCGATTTTGGTTTTCAGCACGTCAAAAATTAGCAAATTATTTGAAGAATGCACAGTAGCTAGATTGAGTCTGAAATCGCAGCGGAAGTGCCTTAAAATCGAATGTCTACGGTGGCGCCATCTGTTGGCGGCTTCGAACACTTAGGGCTTATGCAACAGGTGAATTCTAGAGACCTTTTGTTATGACAATTTCCTGAGTTATCTTCACCTACATTGAGATTTCATGTTCAATTGAATACATCTAAAAGGATTGATCAAAATTTCCAAAATTTCTAAGATAAAAATACCGTAAATGGTTCGTAAATATCAATAGTGCGAGTTATTTATCAGAACGCGCTGTTTTTTCTTTAGTTAAGTGGGAGCCAAGTGATTTTTACAATAAATTCATAAGATTGGCCAAGCCGCCATTCCAGAATTTTTTTGTTGGTATGAGACTCAATGTTATCCAGTACAATTTTCATACACACAAATTGAAATTGTTGCAATTGATCTCTGAAATTCAAGTTCATATAGTGTTGCAAGTTTAATACAAACTTGCCTTTCTGGAGCGATATTAAGCTCGCAAATTTATGCCAGCGATAACAAATCTGGCAAAATATAAATTGCAAATGCAGAAACATGCGTTGGGTAATTGCGAAAGGGCCGGAGGGTAATCGGGAAGTCGAGTGTGTGGGCCGCGGACGAGATAATCAGTGTCCGTCTGTCCGGCAGCATTGAGTTTGTCAGTTTGGCGAGTGAGGCAACCGAACTGCAGGCGAAATAATGTATTTATATAGCATTATTATTCAAATACGCGCGCCGCCGTTAATCTGGCAATCGTGCGCGCAACAATTTGCCGCTCTCTATATGACTTAATATCTTTTACCATTCGATATCAGCACGCCTGCATACATTACCCAAGCAAGGAGGGATGTGAAAAATAGAAAAAAATGTTTTCAATTAAAAAATTTCCACGGGAAATTTGATATCGTCTGCAATTTTCAATTTTGTAGTTTTTTTTTTTGATTTTTTTGGACTGTTGTTGAATTTGCATAGTATCAAAGTTTCTTTTCCCGGAAAATCAGTAAAAATATTTGTAGAAATGGGCAGCCGAAGTAGACAAAATCATGAATATCTCGAATTCTAATGAAGCTAGAACCTTAAATTTGGTCTCAAAAGAAACCTAACGAGATGGCCGACAACTTTTGTATTCACTCAAATTTATTTTGAGTTACTTTGTAATTAATACCCAATTTTGGAATGCCTAATATACAGGTCATCTTAAATTGTTCCTTGGTTTAGGGAAAATATTGGCCAAAGGGTGTGTGATATGCCTGGAAATTTTTAAGATGGAAAAAACAACAGTTTTTGAGTCATGGATGGTCAAATTTTGAAAAATCTGCATTTTATGAGTCCGCTAAATTATAAATTGGTTCGTTTTGACACCAGGAGTCATCCCTGAGGCCAAACTAGGCCATTTAAACAGATTTTAATTCTAACCCTGGCGTCAAGGGCCTATTAAAAGTAACAAAAATGTGCAATTTGTCCTGGTCCCGGCAATATTGCGTAACTTTCAACAACCAAAAGCGAATTTCCTTGTTGCAAGAAAAGGTCAACAATCAATTCGACAATGAAAATTTGAAAGTTTGTTGAACGTTGCGCAATTTTTCCGGGACCAGGACGAATTTAAGGATCTTTATTGAATTTACTATTGATTAATATCAATGAAGGCAGAATTACGCAAATTTCGGTTTATATTTTCCGTATTTTTACAAAAATGCCCTGGTAAATTGTAGCTACATGTTTAAAAAAAGTTCCAAATTTCTGCCTTAATTTCTGCAGTGTTTTGAGGTGCAATTTATTTACTGCATGGGTTGGTGGGAAGATTGCAGTGTTTTTCACAGCCCCGCACGAGCTGACGTTGGCTATGCAAGCGAGCAAATGAGGCGCGAAAGTGATGGGCTGCTCATTGGAATGCAGCGCGCTAGGCGTTTTCAACATCTGCTCTCGAGCGCGCGCGATGCAGAGAACGGCCGGCCAACTTTTTCTGCTCATTGTCTCACTCGCGCACCGCACACACACACATTATCTGTACACGGAGAGCAACGAATTGTCCATTGTGCAACACAAAAAGGGACGACGTTGTTATTTGCACGAAAAATTGCATTCCCAGGCGCAAAAAAACGACGAAGGTCGCCTTCCTATTGAGAGCTTTTAATGGAAAACGCGACGCGGCGCCGATCGAATTTCGTCACTGCTGCGCGTCGTGTATGTTTACTTTCAATCCAGTCAAAATTGTCAAGACCCTTTCCAAGCCCCACACCACGCGCGCGTGATTTAAATACTTTTTTGGTGTCATCGTCAGGTTAAAGTCCGCGGGCTTTTGTGTAATTTGTTTGTTTTCGGCGCATTCATAAAATTAGACAAGGTCAGTGTGTGGATTTCACCGCGGATCAAACTAATTACGTATATCATCTCTGCCACTTTTCCGCCGCACCAGTCACGCGGCAACATCGAAATATGGGCCAAGATGAATAGTCTAGTCACGACCGAAACATTAGCATTAATTGCGCCTAAACGGATCTATTAACCAAATTAGCAGGAATTGGAAGAAAAAACTGTTCGAAAAATCTAAAGTCACATGTGAAAATGTTTATTATTGCACGGCCGCTTCTTACATGTTATGAGAGATATACGACACTTCAATTGAACTGGTAAAAGGGTAATAATAAATATATCTGATAATTTTAATTAGCATCTTATTGTTAGTAGAAATTAATTTGTGGGAATAAATCGGTTTCTAAACGTTTCAAACGTTTAACATTTGCAAATTGTCATCAGTCAATATAGCCACTTGTGTTGTTCTACAATTTAATCGATCAAATATTCGATTTACGATTTCCATGAGCTAACAATTGGAAAATGAATTATCGAATAATGTGTGTCCAACGAATTAATTGTAAAAGAGGGCGCAATATCTCGTGGGGATATTTAAATTTGGGCGTGTTGCTCCATAGAAACAACAAAGTAGGCGTGGTGCGTATCGCAAAGCGCGGGAAATTAGTAAAATTTGATGTGTTACAGAGATTTATTTTGCTAACGTCCTGATTAAATGATCGCTTTATTGTTGTTGCATAAAAATGCTTAAAAACGCACGATTTTGTGCTTATTTGATGGTCCTAACATTTTCTTAACCTATCTGCTTTTACAACTACTGGTTTTTTATCGGTTTTAACCAATTTCTGGCGCAAGAAATGAATTTATTCCATATTTCCCGTGAGAAAATCTAAAATTTGCGGTCGGAGTGGTCAAAATGTCCTCTATTGTGCCGATTTTTTCTTTTAAATTGCCATTTACTGCCTCAATTTCTCCAGAAATTTCGCTCTGACAATTTTTCAAGTCGAGGTCATGAGCTAATAATTGCAAAATTATTGAAAACTGAGGTGCAAAAACATTGCCTGCAAGAAACCGGTTAAAATTGAAAAAACACATTTTACCACTGGACCGCATTTTTTTACGGAAAAATAGATAAACGAAATCTAAAATCGGTTCTACACTTCCCTCTATGTAATTGGGCAGTTGCAGATTTTTAAAATTAAGGAAAAAAGCCTCGAAAGAGACATTAAAATCGAAAATCATCTCAATTGATTGAAACTTACCACCCGATTTGTGCCAAAATGTGCATAATGTAACCTTCCAATTATCGTTAGGAATGTACGGAATTTATTAAAAGCTTATCCTAGTCGCTTCTTGAAAAAATTATTGTCTCAATTGTTGGACATCATTTTGGAGTGTGTTTAATTAGTAAATGTATAACCCATTTTTATCTCTCAGCATATGTTTTTGGAGAGAAATAAATCAGAGGGGCATTGCATGGTAAACCCATTTATGTTCAAGTTTATTACTCTTCATTTGCAAAACATTTCATTATCTTGTCAGCAAATCGTCAGTTTGCAACCTTCAGAGATGTGCCTAATTATCAGGGCAGCCTCTAATTAGTGCGCCGAGGTAAACAAAAATAATAAAGATTGCGGCTGTATCAGTGCGGCAATGATGCGCTGCAAATAGAATTGGGATTGCGCGAATCGCATATTAATTTTAATTAGTCGAGGTGACCGAGGAGGCGGAAGAAAGATTAATTATTGACGCACAGCCGAGCGAAATTTAAAGAAAGCAATTAAAACGGCGCCGCGGGCGCATTTTGCAGTTAATTCTCGACAGTCACTCCCATCCTCCCGCCCGAGTCGAAAGATAAAAATAAGGCAATAAAACATTCGAATATGAAATTGAAAAGGCACTCGTCGCGCGTTCACAATATTGATTCCTGCTGTGTGGCCATCAAATTCCGTTTTTTTATCTCGTTTCTGCCAAACTAATCGCCTTCAACTGGTCGAAATTAGGGACATTAGCATGCAGCCGATGCGTGCGCCGCTCAGCAAAATGGCAAATTACAGTCAAAGCGAATTCGCTGCTGCTGCTTCGGCTTAAGCACTTGCCCGGCTATAATTATAGCAATGAGTGGAGTGCGTCAAGGCTTGATTGAATGGATTTAAGAAATTGTAATTACACTTAATGATGGCGTCCAGAACACAAAATAGTTAATTTTGAAAACAGTTCGCGCAATTACGCAGTTGGTAGGCCATATTTAGAATTATTACGTTCAAAAATCAATAGCATATGCCATATTTTATGTTCGTATCACCAAGTGTTGTGAAACGTAAATTTATCTTTCTCTGTGTCACCCATTAAATCACACTTGACCAGAGGCGAGTAACAAACGTGAAATTAGGCCCGGCGTGTAATTTTGTGCCTCAATAATGACTGCTTGCTCTTCTACTTAGTTAATTGACACTTTCGGAGACGGTCGTAAATCAATCAGAGACACGTATTTGAATCCAAACTGTGCAGCTTGCCGGCCAAGGTTGGCTTCGCGCGGACAAATAGCAAATCTATTGGCGAAAAGCTTGTAAATAAGAAACGGAAAAAGAGAAAGCAATGCCAAAGTCTGATGAGCAAAAAACCACCGTGGGGATCGCGAACAAATCGGACTCGCTCTTGATGTTTGATTTAACTTCTCTGAACACTTTAAATTATTTTGCTGAAAAATCCCACATCAATTTTTTTTCATACATTAAACAAAAAATATGCATTTTCTCAAACAGAATTTTGAAAATTTGATTTATTTACCAAAAGTCAGCGTTTTAGCTTTTACGGGTTGCGAGCATCAGCCTAAAATTGGCATCCTTAAAAAACACAAACACATAATTAAGCATGTAGGGGAACAAGAAAATCTTGTCAAACTACTTATCTTGCCTTTTGTTATGTTTTATTTTTAACAGCTGCCAATGAAATCCCATTGCCGTCTTCTCCTGGACCTTCCATGCTCATTTCATATTCGAGATCATTGCGATGTTTTCACCGCCTGGCTTTTTGCATGACAAGGCGAGTTATGGTCTAAAAATATATGGATTCCAAGGCGGTCTTCGAAAAAGGAAGTCGCCAATAGCCATTCAGTTTTTATTCAAATGATTCATGACTTGCCGAGTCAGAGGTGTCCTATAAAGATAGAAAAGAAACCAATTTTTTGCTCATAGACTGCTTGTAGAAATTAATTATAAATGAAAATTATTTAAATGAATGGGCCGTCGTAACGTTTGTTCCGATAAATTAGAGAGAACGACTGTTTTGACTAATAGAGATAGAGAAATTGGAATAGCCAGCCGCACGCGTGTTTTCGTGTCGATGTAGCGGACAGAAGCGTGTAAAATTAGCATTTTTATTTCTTCATAATTCAGAGCCCACGGGACACCTCGGTCTTCGCCCGTCCCAATTCGAGCAGAACGGAATAAATCAGGGAAACAAATAAATTTCAACGCAGCACCGATTGATTTTCACATGATCGCGCACTCGGTGGTGCGAATGTCGCCAAGGCCTCGGCGCAAACAGTAATTGAGTAATTACCCCATTAATCAAGCGTAAATTGCTGCTGGCAATTTCATATTTCGTCTCGCTGACGCACAGAGAGCGCATTTGAGCGTGAATCATAAATAAATAAATAAATATTATACACATCACGAAGGTAGACCAGGTTGAGCAGGGCATTTCAAGTTTGAAGATCTGACTTGTCTACGGGGTTGGGAGTTTGGTTTTTTATTGTAATCAATTGAATTCAGTGTAAAAAAAACAACTCATTACGTGTTTGGGGGTTAGGAGGTGAAAATTAAACCTTGCGGGATCTTGAACAATTCTTCTCTTTAATGAGACAGTCAATTTAAGAGATTTGACTTGAAGAACAATTTAAAATTAGAAAAGAATTTATCCGAATGAGCCGGGTCCTTCTCAATTAAACGCTCGGAACAATTAAGATGCGACTTGTTGACTTGTTGGCTTGTGTGTCCGGCGAAAACTAATTTAAATTCAAAATCTCTCTCTGTTGCATTAACGAATTTCTAGCAAATATCGTCTAACAATCATTAATAACTATACCCTAGACTAAAAATGAAAAAAGAGTGGGAGCTCGGCTCATGCATTTTAAGAAAGTTAGATAAGTCTGAATGGCAAGAAACACCTCAAATTTGTACTAAATCGTTTTTAAATAATTTTGATCACAAATAATTAGAGATCTTTTTTTAATTTTAACTTTTCAGTTGGTTTATGTACCTGTTCGTTACAGAGCAAGAATGCTTATCTTTTGGTAGATTCACACCGCAAAAAAACATCTTGGTAATTTTAAAATTGAATGGTGAAACTAATTTGGCATAAAATTGCAATTAGCGCATTCTCTTTTTCATTTTCCTCTATTTTTGTACAAATTTTTGCTGTTTTGTAATAGGAGGTATAAGCAGCGGGGGCTGGATGTGAGATAAAATTGGTTCGCACTGCGCAGATCCAAGATGGCGTCTGAATGTGGGAAACAAAAAGCTCTCTTTGGATTCCCGAACGAGTGTCAAGAGTTTGTTTTTACGATCCAAAAGACACAATTAGTACAAGTAACGCAAATTATGTCACAAAATTGACCAAAACTTGCTTCTTTTCGCGTATTTTCACGTGACCGTTTTTACGCGCCATACTCCACTGGACGCCATATCTGCGCGTCGCACGAATCTGGACCCCGCTGGATATAGGAAAACTAAGATTTATTTATTAAAGCAATTCTTAAGGTAAAAGTCGATTTTAAAAGTCAAAATAAAAAAAGAAAGTGTGGGCAGAGCAGAATAATTTTGAGATAGTTTTCTAAAAAATCTAAAAATATATCTCGTGTAAGCGCAGCGAATGATAAACTGTGGTGTTAACCTCTCCCTATGGAATTTGAAATTGCACACATTGGCGAAAAGTTGAAATAAAAAGATCCGAGGCGTAATTGATACATCAGGAGCTGAAATGAAGGGCTATACTATTTTAGCTTTCATATTTGCCCGATTTGGAAATCTAAGGAGTCAATTAAGAGGCTCATTTTCTCGATTTTCAGCAGAAAAGAGGCAATCGATCAGTCATTTGTTCCTGCAGCGCGGCGGCGAAAGGTCAGTGTACACATTTTGCAAGCCCATTAGGAATGGAGGAAGTCGGCCATTAATTAAGAGGAGAAAAAGTGGAGCGCCCACGAGATTTGCTCGCCTCCCTCGGGTCGACACCACATTTTTTATGCGCCCAGCACACACCTGGGCAATAAAAATGAGCTTTGCTATACAACAGCAGACAGAAAGAAAGAATAAAGAAAGGCACACAGCCGCGCACTTTCGATCGATCGTTACATATTCAGACGCGTATACTCGCGTCGCCGTCTGGCAAATTTTGAAGCTGCGCGAAATGTTTTAATTTTATTTAACGTATGGCTCATTTTGAAGAATTCCAAAACGCAGACCTTTCCGCAAGTCGAAACCGATGTTGCTCTTTCGCGGACCCACACACACGCCTGGCGAGAGTGCCATAAAATCCGATAAAAACACCCACGAGCCCATTTTTTATGGCAGCCCGTTTATTACCGACTCGTGTTCGACTCATTTTTCGCCATCAAGACCTTTCTTCACACCTCTGGCTGCTCTTTTTGCAGAAGAAACTGCTCTGTCTGGCGAGCAAAAAAAAAAACAAAAGCTTTTAGCTCAGGTATGTCACCCGATTATTTGAGGACCAACCCAATATCGCATGAATCAATCAATTTGATCGACGGACCTCCTTTGAAGAAAGTCAGCACAAATTTTAATTGGCTGCGAGGCTTCGAGTCTGGTGGAGAGAAAATTAATTGTGTTTTAGACGTCTTGAGTAGACAAAAAAGGTTAAAAGAAGCCGCTTGGGATCGTTTTGCAGGCGAGAAAGATGAATCAATTATCTGCTTTGAATGCAGGCGATGGAGAGCCGTCGAGATTAAACTCGTTGTTTTGTGGCGCAGTAAAAAACCCCTCTCTTTTTGCTGCATGGGAGAGAGACTTCACTAATTATCATGATCACCAATTGAATGACGTGAACAGATTAACAATCAATTCTTAAATGACAAACTAAAATTACCAGAGCTGTGAAATCTATATTCCAATCCAATATGAGCACAATTCATGCAATTTAAACTTTCTAAACTATTCAAGGATCAGTCATAAATTATATAATTGAATGAAATATTTATTAGACACCACGGGTGTACAACAACAGACATATACAATAATTAAATCACAGGTTCATTGCTGGATTTTGCTTTGGCGGCTTGGCACAGTGTCAAAGTGTTCTTATCACATTCGAGGAAATGGTAGAAACTGATTGGTTATTATCACAGAATTTGCAATCACAGTCCTAAATAAATTATATATTTGAAAATTAATTTTTCAGTCTAAGCAGGTGGGCGACAAAAATGAAAATAAAAGAGTTTCAAAATATTGCGTCATATTTTTTTTATTGGATTCCATATTGTATTATAAAAGCTTTTTTAAATTGCGTAAACCTAAAAGCGAAATTAATTATTAAAAAATATTTAAATCACAAAAATACATACCAAAAATTAGCTTTTCTGTGCGAATCGAAGTACCATTTAAGTAGCGCTTGGAATTCCATTTTCGACAGTGCCAGTCGATTCCTGAGGGTCAAATCAGGTCAGGTGGCTGGCTCACACGACGTGCTGAACAAAAAACCGTTGCATTGGCTCTTTTTGGTGTGAAGAACCTCGCAAAAAGCACGAAAAGAACGAGACAGCAGCGCCACAGTGACAGCCAGCTCAATTAAGCAAGGAGGTCGACTGATGGCTACCTCCTCTGGCTGTCACTGTGGCGCTGCTGTCTCGATCTTTGGCAAGCGCAAGCACTACAAGCCAATCAGAGAACCGCTTCCTTTCATTTGGTCGCTGGCGTTCTTGCCAAAGTAACGGTTTTTACGTTTCCGCCGAGTACGTCTTGTTGAATTTTCGATTAAATAATTAAATGCAATCCTCAGGAATCGATTGGAACTGATTATAGAAATGCAATTCCAGTGCTCCTTTAAAGCCAACTATTTCACGACTAAAATTGCCAACCCTAAAATTAAAATAAAAAAATGTGTTGACTAATATTTCGTGTTATTTGATAAAACATATGTACCTTGACACGAAAAAGAGCTAATTGTTTGTCATCGTTCCAGTGGATTTAACAATCGTAGTACAGCATTTTTACTGCAATGATTTATACGGTATTGACTGAGCGATTAACGTCGTCCAGAGTCGTCATTTCAGAGCGTTTAAATGTACTCAAGTGAAGGTCTCTTTGCACCGTTGTGAGCACTGATCAATAACAAAAACGCCTTTGCTCAGCACAATGCGCTATAGTGTGTACTTTTAGTATTATCTGTTAAGGTCGGATTCGTTTTCGAAATCGCTCTTTAACGCAAACAATAGCAGCGTGTGTGTGTGGCGCAGCGACGGGCGCCGCGCCGATCGATTTCCAGCGCGCGCACCGCATTCGCCTTTCCATCCGCATTGGCTGCGGAAAAGCGGCGAATGGAAAATCACGCCTGCTCCATTTTGCGCGGAGAAAAAGCAGCCGATAGGCGATATACCTTTCCAATTCTGGCTCTGCGGCACGATTACTTCTTGTCATCATAAAATTTCTTCCCTTATATTTTGGTCTCCATCAACAATTTTAATACGATTTGTTTACTCGCAGGACAATAATAAATTGATCTATTTTTTGCAGGACGAGCGACAATTAATCTCTAGAATGAGATGTAATCAAGAAAGAACCAAGAAAAAAAAGAACTGTATTTTCCCGGTTAAATTATTCGTTTCTAGATATTAAGAAAATTTAGATTTTGATACTGAAAATTCCCGGATTATCCTTGTTTCCAATTCACAAACAAATACGGAATGAGTTAAATCCAAAATTGATTTAAATGTAAATTTTTGAGAAAAGTGGCTGAAAGTTAGAATGCTTTTTAAATGGCGAGGACTGTCTCCCTTACTTGAAATCGAAATCTGCTAAGAAAATGTGGTCAAGCGCTGGAAAATTTGGAGAAAATTAATTAATTGTTTTCCGTAAAAAGGTCCTTTTTTGATTATATTAAATTGTAGGACAAATTGTTTATCGATTAACTGCTTTTACTTCATCCAATAATTCAAATATCTGTATAAATGTCGTTAACACAAATGAATTTTTGATAAAACTTCTTTTCAAGTGACTTGATTGATACAATTCGCATAAATTATGTTTTTTTTACTATTTATTGATCATTTCCAAGCAAAAAAATGTTTTTATTTTGTTAATTGACTCTCGCTAATATATGCAGTGATCAACTTCAACAGGAAAACATTGTTGTTAATAAATGCAATTGAGATACGAAAAGTGCTGGCCCATTTAGAATGTAAGTTTATGTGGTGCAATTAAATTTTATTTTCAGACGGCTAATGCACTCTTCTCGCTACTGGAAAATGCATCACGCATTCGTTATCATTCGACTCGTTTGGCAGACAGGAAGCAATATCCGCGCGGCGAATCTCCAAGTGTAAACAAGAAACACTCGCCTCATTATACGCTTTTTCAAGTGTCTCTGCAATATATTTCGTTTTATCTGCGACTGCAGCCGCGAGAATAAAATAAGAGAAACTCGTTCCTGCAATAATAAGAAAGAAAGACCACCGGGCATTTCCACTATATATGCGCGTTTCCCCTTTGTAAACTGTGAATTCAGAGGAACACAATTATACGCGGCAGGCATTCTCTTCTACTCGGCGCCACAAAGTGTCCCTGTGTCAATTTGGAGAAAAATCAAATTGTCCCTGAAGAAAATGGGCTCGTTAAACTACAAGAAAATAAAGCGTAATTTTAAGCCAAATTTTAATTTATTTATATAAATATAAAATATTCACTAATTCACCAGTTGCATAAACCCTAAGTGTTCAAAGCCACCAACAGATGGCGCCACCGTAGACATTCGATTTTAAGGCACTTCCGCTGCGATTTCAGACTCAATCTAGCTACTGTGCATTCTTTAATTAATTTGCTATTTTTTGACGTTCTGAAAACCAAAATCGATTCAGCCAATCGCCGTTGAATCGTGAAAAACTATTTTTTTGAAATAAAAAAATATTATCCAACGTTTCTACGGCGAATGGCTGAACCGATTTTGGTTTTCAGCACGTCAAAAAAAACAAATTAATTAAAAAAAGCAAAATAGCTAGATTGAGTCTGAAATCGCAGCGGAAACGCCTTAAAACCGATTAAAACAAAATTTTTAAGAAAGTCTGTGGTTGCGCCATCTGTTGGTGGCTTTAATAACTAAGGGTTTATGCAACTGGTCAATTAATTACTAATAAGCCAAAGTTTTCTTGTTTGGTCCAAAAATTATCCTCCTAGAGAAGCGACAAATTTTACTCTTATTTTCTTATTTTTATTTTCCTTTGAAATTAGGACAAACTTTTAACGAAAATATAATGTTGATATCGCAAAAATATCCTGTTTTTAATTTGATACAAAAACTGTTAGATCCGTTCTCGATCTGTTTTTTGAGTTTCAGTGTTTCTAATTATTTGCCTATCAGAAAAGTCATATCTCAGCGTGGTACCCGGCTTTTTTCTGGCTGCTCCGTTTCCCTGGGGGCCTGGACTGCATGACCAGTGCGCATTTTTCAAGCACGCAGCGGCGGGAGGAAAATAATGCTACTCGTGGCATGAATCTTTCTATAAGGCATTAATTTGAGAGATGAATTGGCTCGCTGGCAACTTAATTACGGAAGGAATCCGCAACGCGAAAATTCCTGCTGCGCAGGCCGAGCAATAAATTTCGAAAATATTGGATTAGCGGCTTTACAGCAGGCTGCGCGCTGTATTAACGCAAAAAGCGTAGTAAATCACAGACGTGAACCTCGCTCCGATTGGTGTGAAAAGTGATTTTTATCTTCAACTGGATTTCAAGCAAGCGTCAACCGATATATTTACACATTTCCTTTTTCGGAGAAAGAATAAGTGCAGATAAATTAATACAGCCGCTGACGAAATAAATCTTTTCTCTGCTGCGAGCGTCAAAAATTTAAATGCATGCGCTCGAGTGTGTTGCGGAATTCGAGCCTCATATTTCAGTCGGTCCAATTAAAATTTACAAGCAGCTAATCTAATTAAATCGTAAAAATGAGAATGAAAACGAGTGCAGGCTCGCATTTCATTACAGCAACATTTTAACAGCAAAAAATGCCACTTCCATTGCATCTTACAGACGCGGGTACCGAAGTTTTGTGAAGAACCTGACGAGAATTTTAAAAGGCAAATTTCTTGAAGCCACACTTGCTGCTTTGGTTGTTCAACGGAGAAAAAACCAGGCCCAAATTTTCTATAAACCTAATTTTAAGAAAGATATATGTCAATCCAAAATTAAACACACACTCGTAAAAGCATTCCTGAATTTTGCCAAAACAAAAAAAGAGGTATTGGCAATCTTATAAAGGGAATTTATTTTAAATTTACTGTTTAAATTAATGTGAGGCAATAAATTTGACTAATTTTATCACATCTGCGATTCATGAATCTATACAAATCCGAGGATCATTGTAAACATTTCCCTACACAGTTTAAATTTTATTTTATTAAACTTTTCTGCAAAAAAAATGTGAAAAAATACATAAAGATACCAATTTGGAGAAAAATTCATGTTAAAAGCGTTTGGTTTTGTGAAATAACATAAAAATAACACAAAAAGGTTCTTATTTAAATTTGATTATTTAAATTATTGTCAAACCTTTTGTGTGCAAACCCTACAAATAAATTAACTGTTTCAATTTAATTAAATTTAATATGCGTCAGGGCTTAGGAAGGAAAGAAAATCACTCAATTTGTGTTTGAATTAATGTATTTTTATAGCTACCATAACAATGAGTTAATTGCCGCAGTAATTCAAAATCGACAAACGTACTAATTAACTTAAATGCGCATTATTTGTGCAATGAATATATGAAGCTGAAGGCGAGCGGCAGGTTTGTAATTAGCAACAAGTTGAGCAAGCGACGTAACATTACAAATGGCGCAGAGTCAAATAAATTGCTCTCTTTCTCGATCGCCCGCACTCACTAAATTGATTTAACGAGAGCGCAGCTACAATTCTAATGCTTCTGTTTATAATTGGCTCGACCAGTTTCTTTGCCACGGATGAAATATTTCAAGTAATTGACTCTCTGGTTTGTTTCTCTGCACTGTGTGCAACTAAAAATAACCTATCATTAAAATGCATTCTTCTCTTCTCAAGCGTGAAAGTTTCGATTCTGAAATGAAAATGCATGTAAACCAGCGACGATTAACAGAGAATATAAATATATATACCGTGAAATTAGCGCCTTAACTTTGTAGTCTACAAAATTCCTTTAATTAATCTATATCTTTGCCTCAAATTCAGAGAGCTGTTTATGATTTTCTTGATTTTTTTAAATTTTCAAATGCTCTGAATAAAATTCTTATATATAAGAAAAAGGCAAAGAGATTTTCTGTGGTTTATATTGTTAATTACATAATTATAATGCCCAGCAGAACGTCACTGTTAAATTGTATTTTTCGTAATCTAATTATTGAATGTTGATATTAATTCTGTATCAAAAAATAAATTACTGAATTAAATTTAAAAATAATTTAATTAAAAATAAAATGAATTATATGTTGTACTATTCTGTTGTTACGAGAACTTATTTCATTCAACAATATAATATATTTCATGCCTTTCTTCGGTTTCGGTTCTTCACTTCCCTGGAAATTGTTGGAAAGGGAATTTGGCTCCCCTGCTGAAAAATCGGTGAGTCCGCGTGTGTTAGTTATCAGTTGAGCGGATCGCAGGAGCTATTACACTTTAATTCCATTTAGCGGACGAGCAGCTCGCTCGGTCGCTCGGCAAATATACACGCGCGCGCGCGGCGCGTTATTAAATTGAGAAAGGGAGCGCTCGCTGCTTTTGCTGCCTGACAACGGCGGCCGCGGGTAGGTAGCTCGCCTCGCCGGCTAATCTTATTTCGAGAGAAAAGCCAGCCGCGCACATTATTACGCCGCGCCGACGACGACGACTCGTTACAACATTAGTTTAATTTCTGCGGCGATTTTAACGCGCGCTAGACGCTTTTTATGGCTGCTCGCTTGTTAAATTGCTTTTCGGTCTCCAGCCTTTTCCAAAGTGCCCTGAGGAGCGCAGAGCACTTCATGTGGTTTAGATTTGGAGCAATCCCAAGAGTGATATGTTAATTTTGTGGCTTAGGGTAGAGGTTTTTCAAATTTAGCTCCGATTGATCATTTAATTTAATTTTATTACTCTTCGAAAAATGCACCAATCCTTCTCTCTGAATACTTCAAACCCCCAAACATTGATTGGGTGGCAGTTGATTGCCTTTTCTTAAATTTATGGGCTTACTTATTCTTTTCAGCGAGAGAATTTTAAATTTCCACACGTCTCAAGCCTAATTTACGACCCTGATTTTGATTAGCCCCTTTTTTGCACGCAGTGATTATGACCCACTGATGAGCCTAGTTCGTAAAACTTCCTCACTTCTCGGGAACTGCATGCATTAAATTTCGCCTTGCTACTTTTACGAGTTTAATTCCTTTTTTAAGTTTGACGAAAGTGTGTGGTAATCCATGCTGCTGGTGACCCGCACCGAATAGCTAATTGACCTCCCAAGAAGACAGTCATACCTCTAATTTCGTCCAGTATTTAAAATTCAAATGCTTGGCTGCTAAATGAGATGTTTTTTGCCGAAATAATTGAGTACTTTCAGGGAAATGTGGAGGAAAAACACGTCCAAAATTGATCCAGAAATAATTGTTGTCATTTTAGAGATTATCGTGATTCGCTCGCTATACCACTCAAGGCGGATTTCATCGCGTGTGCGGATGCGGACACACCATTCACGGCAAATATGTTCCTGGTACGGTTTATATCCTTAGCAACAACTATATAACCATTCATTTTATCCATTCCTGATAAAAATTTGTAAGGTTTGGGAATTTTAAGCTATTTTTAATTATTTCCCTAGTAGTTTTCTTGTCAATGATTCAAAATTTAAGGGGGTATTGAAATTCCTTAACAAGGTTTCAAGGTTTAAGGCTTAACTTGTGAATTACGATTATTATCAACGGAATTAATTCACAAATTGACATTTTTCTGCGTCTAAAGCATTTTCCTAAGATCTTTACAGATCAGGTAATGCTCTTTTGTCGCTGCTCTAGCAAGTTTTAGTTATTTACAGCATCTACAACTTCCTGTTTTTGGTAGGCAAGTACAAAGGGTTATTGAAAGATGTGAAATTTGTCTTAAGACCATACATTTTACGGGAGAAATATGCAGCCAATTATATGATGACCACGCCGCGCGAAGTTTCGAAGCAGAAATTTTAACCGCACAGGGGATCTTAAAAAATTGTATTGAAAAATTCATTTGAAATCCAAATCAGCAACGTTTTCCAACCCGTGGAGACATTCGATCGTATGACGGATCTGCCCGAAGTGCTCCAAGCTCCAACAGCTTCAGAAAGGTCATAAAGAGCTGAAGGAAGCAAATTAAATGTAAAATTGCCTTCAGATTTTATTTTTGGGAGTGGAAAACATAGATAATGATACTAAAATGACGTTCATAATCAGTGAAATTTAATAACTCCCTAAAACTCATCCCCTGGGGATGAGGGTTGATTTCAAATCCTTAAAAAACTTATAAATATTCAAAAAATTGACATGAAATCTGACCGTGAAGTGCGTGATTGCAATTGGAGTCTATTTTTGGGGCGGGAAAACTTGTTTTTTCCAAAATCAAATTAAAAATTTTAGCAATAAAATACGGAAATTCATAACACTATTTTAATAGAAGATATTTTTCTCATTAAATAAGGCCTATTTTGGCTGGCTCAAAATTAAAATTTTTGTTCCCTTCGATATGCAGCGATTTCTTGAAATTTTAGTTACCTTGACCTTTGACCTACGAAGTTTGTCATCGTGGGAAAGTCTTTGGGAGTTTAATTTAGATAATTTTTACACCTTATATTTATCAATTTATATTTCCTGTAAACATTTTAGGTACGTAAATCCCTGAAAAATCAACTTTTTAAAAAATATGGTCACTTTTAGCCCCGTAAAGTATGCTATTTTTTTAAATTCTGAACTAAAATTTTAATCCCTTGGCCAATTTTTACCAAATTCCAAGACCCATATCAACAACGGTATCCTGCCTTATAAAAAATCAGGCGCACTGAAAAAAAATAGTTAGTCGCATTTAAAATTCTCAAGCCCATATGTACTTTCCCGACACTTTACATGCATTTTTTTCAAAATAAGAGTGAAAATCAGGTGAAAACATTGGATCACTGCCCCGTTGAGCGATTGAGCGAGCGGCGAGCACCGAAAGTCAGTCGGTGGGTCTTTTTCCGGCTGCTCTGCTGTGCGGTGTGTGTGTGCGGTGCGGCGGGCGCACAAAAAAGTCGGCTTAATCGCGGCTGATCAGCGGGATTCTCGGGCAGACACGCTCCGCTCTCGGACACACGAGAATATAGCGGGGGAATGAACAGCTCCAGCAATTCATTAAGTTAATGCATTTTCCATCGAGCGAGAGCGTGTTGGCCATTATTACGGCCACACACACATGCACGTCATCCTTGAACCGATAATACACCTCTGACATGCCAACTGACTCTCGGACGCGCGTGGGCCGCCGCAGAAGAAGCACTCAACTCGCGCTCTTGCGTTATTACGATCAGCCAGCCAGCATTTTTATTCAAATAGACAGAAATTATGGATGAGACACGAACGCGCGCGTTCTTCCACGAATCCAAAATTCCTCGGCACTCGCATTGCTTTTTTATACATACCAATTTGTAAATTCTGTGAGTCAGCAATGCGGTGTGTCTGTCTCTTTGATTTCTTATCTCGGCTCGCGCGACTCGCTCCGAATGCAACTAATTATTCGCATCTCGCCGTACTAGCCCATAAATTATTCAAATGAACGATCTCTCCAAGTTGGCAAACTCGAGTGAAAAGCAGCTACTCCCACTGATAACGGAGAGCTTTCTCTCTTTCAATTCCATTGAACGACTTTGCATTATCAGGAAATGAGAGGCTGAATGAACTGCGTGCTGTTTTCTTTAGTTTATTCAAGGCGCGAGTTTATAATTGATTGGCAACCTGAGACCATTCTATACAAACTCGAGGGAAAATAACAAATAATAATGAGATAGATTCAAGGGGCATTAAAAATGAAGATTTAAAATTTTCTTAAATAGTGTTCTTGAAAGTATTGCTTTGGCTCTAGGAATTAGTTTTTTCTATCTAGTTTTGGATTTTTTAAATTTTTACTCAGTAAAAAGGGTTAAGAAGTTAATTTAGAGTAAGAATAAAGTACTTAATTTTTAATTTTTCTGCTTTTTCTGTTTTTCTAGAGATTTGTCATGCTCTAGTCTACTAGTTTCTGCTTCTGGTGGCAGTCCTAATTCATGAGCTTCATGTACTCTTTCGAAACTAACTTTTTAAAGAGATAGTTCACCGTCTTTGATGTAGATGCCTGCGCCAGAAATATATAGCTGCGTAGTTAAAACGCATTCATATCGTGGAAAAGCATGATTCTTTTTTATTAATTACTGCTAAACTGGCTGTACAATTTACATATATACCACCGGGGGCCGGGTTGCGATTTGTGTTTGCTCCCGCCGTTCAGAAGTCAATATGGCGTCGAAATAATGGATGCCAATCAAGAAGACAGTTCAGCGGCCAATCAGAAGCGTTGAAAAAAAGGCGTGCCAAGCTAATAATTTCATTCCCGCGTATTTTGTTACATTTCCATTAGCCTGATGTGCCATCTAACGGTCGAATCGCCAATTACCGGGCTAATCAAGCTGTTAATAAAGATATAACAACAAAATATTCATTGTGCTGATTTATTTATTAGATCTTTTCCAAGCAAATTTCATTTTACGCGTTTGTAACTTTCCCGCCGTTCTCTACCAGACGCCATATCTGCGCGTCGTATGAATCCAGCCCTCGGTGATATATACATAAATTTTCGGGAAGATGAATAAACCCTTCAATATTCATTTTGTCAATTTCCCGACTTTTGATCCGTAATCCTGAATATAAATCCATAGTATTTACAACTTCTCATGGAAGTACAAACACACACACACACATTTTCAAGTGTTTAGGAATAATTTTTCCATTTTCTTTCTAGAGATTCCAAGCAGACATTGTCAAACAACAACAAAACACTTCGCATCCTTCAGGCTTTAAATCAGTGCCCATTGAGGTTTATTTTAAAAGCTTTTGCGGCCGAGCTTTGAGACAAAAAATCGCCACATTTTGGCGTGAAATATAAATTGTGTGGCCCTGGAGAGCGAACATGACAGCACAATGTGCGCTCTGCATACTAAATTGTGATCTCGACCGGAATTTGTCTCACAGGAATATGTATACCTCTTGCCATGGAGCAGGCACGGCATTCACAACATTAGACATGATAAATTCAAATGCGTCCGCTTGACAGCGCTTTTCACTCGAGTAATCCTCTTTTTGAATTTATTGCTACGCTCTTTAAAAGGACGCAGCAGCGAATATAATGGCTCTGTTTGCGGGGCTTCGCCTCTGCCACGACGACAGCTTGATGCTAATTTTCGCTCATTACAACCGAGGCAACTACTATTTCGTGACTACCTTTTGAGCTAAAAGCATTTTCATTGTAATAAATAAAGGACTTTGATCCATTATAATTAAAGTAAAGCATTAGCTCGAAAAGAAACGTGTGAAAAATCAATTGATAACTAAATATTAGGAAAAAACAAAGTTGAAATTGTTGGGAAATTGGCTTAAAGTTTGCATGCTAATCAAGCGGTGAGCTGCTCTGTCTTAATATTGGAAATTATGATTTGTTTCACCAAGCAGAAAGGAAATTTTCAAGAGGGATCGAAATCATTCTTCGAGATATTCGGCAAAATATGAAATTTAACTTCCCTTGGTCCTGATTTCATATTTTATATCACTGTAGAGATATTTAAAACACTTTCTGCGCAGTTAAAAATCTATATTTAGAAAAAATAGTATTAATGGCCCTACACACTGTCTGGGTTAGAAACCAGAGTGGGAAAACAGGTTGCTTAAAATTTCCTTCATGTTCTTTTTGTTTTACCAATATTTATTGATGAAATGTTATTTATTTGTGGCAATGTATATTCATAAAAATGTTTTGTATAGCTGGAGAATGTTCGTATCTCAAGAAGAGATCAAGGAAACCAAAAAACTTTTCAGCAGGCAAAAAATAAATTGCAACCTCCGCCGAAAATGCTAATGAGTTTTTAATCAGAGCTGTGCGCCGAACACAACTTTTTATATTATGTATTTTTATTTTGAACACACGTAACAAGCAGTGCAAATTACCAAGACACGCGTGATGCAATCTAAGTATTGTACAAGCAGAGGCGGAGAGCGGCGAAAATGAATTATGTTGTGCCAAGGTAAGCGCGGCGCGCGTGCTTTATCTGCGCGCGGTCGAAAAGCCCAAAAGCGGTCTTATTTTTCTCGTTTCCAACTTCAAACACCTAATTATAAGAACGATAGAGGCCGTGCGCGCGGCATGGCTCAAAGATGCAATCGCGCGCCGGCCTGATTGAAATTTCATCAAATTCGGCTGCGCACGCAAATCAGCAGATAAACGAAACAAAAGCTGCTCGCTTGTAATTCGAACGAACGAACCAACGAACGAACGTCTCCTCCGGGGCTATTCGACATCAAAGGCCGGAAAATAATACCACTCAAACATAATGAGTACTTGAATAAAGGATATGCTTTTCAATCAATCCTAAAGGTGTTGGACAAGTTGTTAAAATTTAGATAGTGTTTATTCTTTTGTTCAAAATCCGACACCAGATGAATATTTTCAAACTATTTCCTTGGATTTTAAATTTGCTATATGTCTCAATGTCATTGACAAGACATAAATTTATGAAAATAGGACATCATCAAATGTAATAGACTAAAGATCGAGATGGCAGCGACACAGTGACAGCCAGCGCAAGCTGATACGCATGTGCTACATCAAGAAGCCAATCAGAAAACAACTCATCCCTTCTATGATTGGTCATTGATGTTCTTTTGTTTACGTTTGAAACCAAAAACCGCTAGAAAGTAACGGTTTTTTCGTTTCCATTGATTTTCGGCAAGTCTTTTCGAATTTTCTACCAAGTAATTTGGCTGCCTAACCCAATTCGATTGAAACTGTCAAAAATGAAATTTCATAAATGCTTTAAGCTTTGTTTGTAACGAAAAGGGGACGTCTGATGTCCACGAATAAATGAAATTTAGAGCAATCAACTCAAAGGCTTTCATACCATCAGGAAAAGCTCATTCAGTACTTTACCGATTAGCCATAACTTACTTTGATGTACTGCGTAACATAAGAAATAAGTATAACCTCCGCCTGCAGTAAATTCATCCTGAAAGAAACTGTTTTACATCCTGCTTGGAGCGCTTATCTCCTTTCATTGGCGTTTGTAATTGGCAACTGTAATTGTTTTCACACACTTCATTATTAAAATACCAAAATCAGAAAGGCATGCATAGATATGACAGCATGCGGATAAAAATGGCGCTGTAGGATACGAAATGTGATGTTCTTGAGTTTCAAAAAGAAGGACAAAGAAGACAAGACAAACCTTCTACTGGCTCCAGCGGTGCCAAGGAGATGAAATTTTGATTCTATAAATAGAAAAGCCATTTTATCTCAAAAAGGGGCGCCACAAAATTGATTAAATGAGTGGACAAAATTTCATGGATAAAAACAAACCCAATCTGGGTTTCTGGCAGTCTCAACAGCAAAGAATCTAGGTTTATTATTGGCTTTAAATTCAGGCAAAGGTTTTTTTACGTTCATTAATAACCATAAAATAAATTATTATTTGAGAGCATTCAACAAAAGGCTGTGAAGAGTATTTCCCTACATAAAATGCATATAATTTAGTTTTAAATTAACCCTTTTAAAGAGGATTGATACCGCAAAATCCTGAAAACTGTTTGTTTCCAATGCATGAAGGATTTAGTTGAAGCCAAAACTGACCTAAAAGTAGCAGTGTACATTTTTTAGAAAAGTGGCTGCAAAGTTTGCATGATTTTCAACTGTCTCCTTACTTGAAATCCTATTTTATATCACAACAAAGAGTTTCCCTAAAAGGTTTCATACGCTGTTGGACAGATCTCGACGAGAGGAATAAAAAATGTGGTCAAGCGCTGGAAATTTTGGAGAAAATTTGAAAAATTTGAATTTTTATTAGAACAAATTGTTTATCGATCAACTGCTTATTGCATTCAAAAATTTAATTAATTTTCAAATGTCTCCCTGTATCAATCCACACTTCAACCAGACACTCATACATATAGAGTGTCCGTCGAGTTTGAGCGAAGAGCCCCAGCAGGTTTGCCAAAGGTAAAAAATAATCGATCGCACAGCACACACACACATCCGACTCCGTGGGCTGCTTGCTCAGGTTTCGACTTCGACTGTCAAGCGCGCGATATTACGGGCAAAGCGCAGGAGTAAGGCGCGCAAAAAAATGATGGACTGCGTGTTCCGTCATGGGCAGGTCCGGTCGAACATGAAATAATGAAAAGCAGGCCGGCCGAAAGTTGCGAAACGAGGCACACACACACTTACAAAAAAAAACCTCGAACTCCGGTGCTGATAGGAAGGAGAAAATAAAATTGTAATCGCACTCGGCGGGAGTCTGCGGAGTTGTGTGGGTGATTTCAAAAGCAGCTCGAGCGAATTAATAATAATCAAC
Organism: Cloeon dipterum; assembly: GCF_949628265.1. Taxonomy (NCBI): domain Eukaryota; kingdom Metazoa; phylum Arthropoda; class Insecta; order Ephemeroptera; family Baetidae; genus Cloeon; species Cloeon dipterum. The sequence continues at coordinate 25,427,137 of NC_088790.1, forward strand.
GACCTCGCACGGGCCTGACAGCAGATAAATATTGATCATTTTCGTGCTCGGGAAACATTAAAAATGGCAGCGTGGCCTAAAGCGGATGCAACATATCTTTAATTAGTTCATTAATCTCAAGGCATCGGCTCTCTGATTAACAAGCAGGCCAAATTCTGATCGGCTCCATTGTCGCGTTTCAATTTGAGCCGCGGCTCGCTGGATATTTCCAAGGGGGCGTGATTCTCTCCCTGAAAGTTATGGCTTTTTCTGATTATCATCTACACTCACAGCTGCCCCCAAGGCAAATTGCTATGAAATTTTGTCTTTAATCTTGATCTGGAAATATTGATCCGTGGCAATTCTGGAAGGTAAACGATATCCATCTTATTTTTACGTTTTTACCTGTCGAGAAAATGTCAAATAATTCAAACTCATACCTGCAAGCCTTACTAATTTTTATTTGACTGTAAATTTTTCCTAATGTCCACTTTAAATTCACAAAAATATGCCGGATTTGTGTTTTTGATGGTTCAAAAAATATGAATCGACACCAAAAACACCAAGGTTTTGCTTAAGTCAACTTAACCCCCACCGAGAGCTCCCGTGGGAGAGGGTGGGTTTCAAACCCCTCCTAAATGATTGATCTTCAATATTGGATCGAAATCCGGGTGAAAAACTTGCATTGCATGTCACCCTGATTGATGTTGTGGCTCAAATTTTCACGTTTTTTAACTTCAAACGTAGTTATCTCGAAAAAAGGACTAAGGGTAGCCACATTTTTCTAAATGTTTCCTATTAAATTAGAAACATTATTTTGGCTTGTTGAAAATTTCATTCCCTATCGATTTACCAGAATTTTTCTAATATTTCGAAATGATTTTAAGAACGTTTCCTTTGACCTATAACGTTAGTCACCATGGGTAAGTTTTTTGGAGTAAAATTAAAAAAAAATAAGACACCAAATTTTCTGATTTTCCTCGATCAGCTAAGAAAATTGCATTTTTAAAACTGGCCAATTTTGATCTCCTTTTTATTAACCACTTTTTGGAACATCATCCTGAAATTTTCAGGTGGGCCATGGGAATACTAGGGCTACACTCCAAATGGACCATGACAAGCAGGGTGGGTCCACATAGTTTAGGTTATTTTTCAGTTGTTAAATAATAGTTCAACAATGTGATGTGCTAAATCGCGGGTTTTTCAAAACAAATTTACTGCCAAATTGCAGCTTCTTTAGCGTTGGATCTACAAAACCGCACAGAGTTTGACTCATTTTAATCTCCCATGACTGAAATTGAACGTGTGAACAGTTTAAAATGGCTCAAATTTACTTTTTTTGCAGCGAGGGCCAGATGTGCGATAAAATTGGTTCCCACTGCGCAGATCCAAGATGGCATCTGAATGTGAGAAACAAAAAGCTCTCTTTGGATTGCCGTACGAGTGTCAAAAATTTGTTTTTACGATCCAAACGACACAATTAGTACAAGAAATGCAAATTGTGCGTCACAATATTGACGAAAACTTGGTTCTTTTCGCGCATTTTCACGTGACTGTTTTTTTCGCGCCATACTCCACCGGACGCCATATTTGCGCATCAAACAAATCTTGCCCCCGCTGCAACTAATTTCTAATTAGATCTACACGTTAGAATAATATTTTTCCAGTAAATTTCTATTAATTATACCAAGGAATCTGAATGCTCTCGAGCATTGTGAATCCTCTCTAATTTGCAGACATTTGCGTTCGTATCTCCCGCAGAAGCAGAAGTATAAATACGCTCAACGAAAGGCGTCGGCATTAATTTTGATAACGTGCGCTTTCCGACATAAATCTCGCGGTGAAAAAAGAGCTGCTGCAAGGACCACTTTAGCTCTCGCTTGCCCGCGCTCTCGTTTTGCAACTTATTAGCCCTTTACACTCTCTCGTCTTACTCATTTCTAGCCGTGTGTGCACTTGAGATGATTAATTACCTGAAATTATTGACCGATACCATCTTTTTGGCTCTGCTTTCAACGCTGCTGACTTGTCTGCGCATTTGGCCAACTCAAGGATGCGATTACTAGAAAATTGCCGCTATTTTGTGTAGCAGCCAGCAGTCCATTTGAATGCCGTCGACCGGCTGCTGCTGATCCAGACTGCGATCGCATCTAATTGCACATTTTCACCTGAAGGCCGGCAGATTTATTATTTTTCATCAGTATCAAAACTCGTCATTAAACGCAGGAAAATTGCAACAATCTGGTTTTAATGTCCGCAGGTGCGGAAATGAGGCTAAAAATAACATTCTGTATACAAGGAAGTTGCCGACTGTAAAATTGCTACTGCTGCATGGACCTGAATCCTAATTTTCTTGAACACAAGATGTCCAAACCCAAATGGACGAGAGCATTTGCGTGAGGAAAAGAATCCATTTAAAAGAACTTAAGACGAAACCGTCAGAATAATGCCATATTTGCCCACTTTGCAAATGAAAAATTATTCTTTTTTAAAACTATAGATGGCCAAATTAAGCTTAGTTGTAAAATCCTCGGCTTAGCGGCTCTAAAAATGGTCTTCGTGCAGGACAAAATTAGACGAACAACTAAATTTGCCTAATTTAAAACACTAATTAAAAAGGCGAAAAGATATTTAATTTTGAATGTGTACTAGATAGAAAAGTTAATGGTCAATTTTTTTATATGCTCTCCAAATACGGCAAGCGTAACAACTGGCGTTCGTAATTATTTATTCAAATGAGATGTTCACAATGTCGGCCAAAATCAAGCCATTAACAAGCAACAACAACTGCTGACGAGAGGGACGCGAATCCCAAATTGCGAATTACGCAAACTGCTGCTTACACGCTTTGACGACCTTGCATTCAAATTGCTCTCGAATTCCGGCACCGCGTGGTTTTATTAATGCGAGAGCCCGGCATTATATTGAAATTTAATTTCGCGCCTATTTCGCCGCTTCCTCGCAAGTCAGTTTGATCGGTGAGTGACACCCGCGGCCAAATTCTTAATTCCAATATAGGACAGTGGAAAAATCCTGCTGCGAATTCAACTCTGTCTGAACGATTTGATTTTGTATGTGCCTTTTGTACAGGTCTGCCAGGGTGCCCGTCATACTCAACAAAAGGACACTGGGTAAAAAATATTTAAAATTTTGCAAGAGCAAAAACACTGAAAATCAGAGCGTTGATACAATATTTGAAAAGAGAGCAAGTACATTTGGTTTATCCTCCAGCGCTAATTTTTACTAATTGTAAGGTTGTAGTTTTGTAGAAAATTGTCTCAGATGTTGGCATGATAATCAAGCGGCGAGCATCAATTGTAAAATCAAGATTTATTTCACAATTTAGGGATTTTTTCCTAAAAAATCGCAAACTGTTGGACATATCGCGACTAGAGGGTTCGAAATCAAAAGGGAAAAAATAATTTAACTTTCGAGAAATTCGGAAAAATCTGAAATTTAACTTTTCCTCGGTGTTTATTTTTAAATATCACAACAATATACTCAATGAACTACATACTTGTTATAGCCAACAATGCTAAATTTTATTTATTGTTGGCCTGTAAAGCTCTGTAGCGGTACAACAACGTAGTCCTGATTTTTGTTGGAAGCCATTTGCATTATTGTCACGTCGGGGTCACCAATTTGGGAGATGGAAAGAGTTGAAATGATGAAGACCGATGAATTCATTGACGAATTTTGTTGGTGTATTGGTTTACAGTTGGAAATCCGATCTGATACTTAATCAAATACCAGAACTGAAATGGTTTTTTAATAATGAGTTACAAATTCTTTTTGCTAACTGACTGTTCGGGTTCTGCACAGTTAAACAAATCACGTCAGCACCGTGTGGCTGACGGACGAAAACTGAATTCTTATTTTAAAATCATCTTTCTGCTGTTAAACAATAATGCAAAATTACAATAATTCAAACCGCCGACAATTGTTGGCTTCCAACAAAAATCAGGACTACGTTGTTGTACCGCTACATTAATTAATAATGATGAATGGAATGACCTACCGCGAAGGATCGTTTCGGTTTAAATTGCACAAATTTCAACAACCAAACGCGAATATTCTTAATTGTTGCAGGAAAAGGGCAACAATCAATTTGACAATGAAAATTTGGGTGTTTGTTGAGCGATGCGCAATTTTACCGCGACCAGGACGATTTCCAAAATTAAAACAGCATAGTTTATGTTTTAAAACTTCCCTGTAATTGAGTTGAGACACAAAATACTTAAATTAAATCAGAGGAAGAGAAAATTCTTGATGGGATTGAAAATTGTCAATTTCATTGCAGAGGCAGTATGAAATTAAGAAATCATTTAAAACGTTTCCTTCATTTTTCGTAAAATGCATAACTTGACTATGATGTGCTTAATCTCTTTGCATACTTATTTTGCTGACCAGTTAATTTAAAAAATATATATTTCAATGCGATATTTTAATTGTTTCAATGTTTAAATTTTTACCAGCTATGGCAAAAGAATTCCGTTCATTAAATCCCTTGTGAGTTGAATGGAAATCGATTAAACTTTTAAAAACGATGAACGCTCAAAAAATATGTATAAAGTTTGGAGGAAAATTAATTTGTTTATTTTAACTGCAAATTTCTGTTTGATATCAATAAATTCCCTGCTGTAATATGAATACATGATAGTTAACAATAAGAATTCGCAGAGCAGATTATTTTTTAGCCTTTAAATTAAGCATGAGGAAATTGTAAATATTATTATGGAAACATATTTTCCGCGTGTCTAATAAATTAATTGCCGCACTGCTTTGCACACTTCCCCTTCAGCACTCGTCTGTGCTGCCAGATTTTCCATTAAGATGAGCTGCTTGCATTATTGTCCAAAGGCTGCGCGCTGCCGCTCTCGGCTTTCGATCCATCTCTTATTTTCCATTGTGCCGACCGACGGACGCTTATCAACCATTCGCATTCTATTATTTGTATCGAATCGGTGCCGCGGCCCAAATTGAAAATAAAACGCGGTGACGAACCAACGAGCCAGCTAGACTTCGAAATCGCGTAACGATTTTATCTCGAGCACGCGCGTAAGCCGCAAACAATGCGAGAGATGTAAACTTCGCCTCCTAATTAAAGAAGGAGACCTGCTGCGACGCCGGAAATCGGATTTGACTTCTTTGCCTTTGATCCTAATAGCTAGCGGAACGCAAAGAGAGAAAACAGTTGCTTAGAGTGGATTGATACAGGGCGACGATTCAAAATTATTTGAATTGTTGGATGCCATAAACAATTGATCGACAAACAATTTGTTCAACAATTTGCAATAATAAAAACAGGACCTTCCAACAATAAAAATTCAAATTTTGCTAATTTTCTCCAAAATTTACAGTGCTTGAACATATTTTCTTTGCATATTTCGATTCCTCTCGTCGAGATCTGTCCAACGGTGTATGCCACTTATTTGGGAAACTCTTGGTTTTAAAATTAAATCGGATTTCAAATAAGGAGACAGCCATTACCATTTGAAAAGCACGCTAACTTTCCAGCCAATTTTCTCAAAAAATTACAGCGCTCCTTAGGTCAATTTAGGCTTTAACTGAATCCTAAGGGATGAGTTTATGCATTGGCAACAAGCATTTTCCAGGCTTTTCCAGTATCATTCCTCTTTAAGCTAAGTTCAGCTCTCAAAATCATGTCAAAAAGAATTATAAATAATAAACAGAGTGAAAAACTCAAATCATTGAACAAAAATACACTTTTTTAATTAAAAAAATATGTTCTTCGAACAATTAGCGAACAAAAACGGAGCTCTTTTCCAAGTTAATTGTAAGAGTTATCGAAATTATGGTGAATTTAGCACAAATTTGTACATTATGCTTGCTTCCCGAAAATTATTATTATTGTTTGTATTAATAACCCTTAAGTAATCCTAATTGACGAGATAATTTTCTCGCCAAAAGTTTTCCACGAATGTTAAAAAAGATATAGCAGTGCAGCGTGCCTATTAAGTAATTAGTCGCGGGGAAATTTATCAGGCGAGCGAGGGGACAGAAAAAAGCGCCGAGAAGAATATTTTATCTCTTTTTCTGCGGGCACGCAAACACTAGCCAAGGGGGAGGGGGAAAGGCAAAGGTCATCCTTCTTGTTGACAACAGGTAAATATTACATTAGCGGCGGCGGCGTTAAAAGTCGACACGCGACTGCTCATCAGCGGGCACGATAATCGTCCATTCATTACATCAGCCGCGTGTCACGGGTCTCGTGTCGGCTGTTTACACACATTAATATTACTTTATCGTAAATGCAAACTCCGAATTAATAAAAGAGCGTGACGGGTTGCTTTTTTGCTTAACCAAAACACTCACGTGTATATACATACTGCTCTCGCTTTTGTCTGCCTTCGTAGACTCTGCGGTTAATTAATTTATATTCTGACTCGATTTGTTGCAAAATGAAAATTTGTGGAGTTTTTTTCAACTGTGTGTTCAAATGGTTTCATGTTTATAAGTCCAGCATCTTTTGAAATTATATTAATAATTATTTTTTATAAATTTTTAAACGTAAACCAAAATTATTCAAATCCTCGACTGAATATTTAAAATTAAATGTGATAATAAATAATGATTTTAGAGAACAGAAAAATTATGACTGTCCTGGAACTTAACTCATTCCAATTCATTTGCCTTTAAATTTAATTGCCTCTCGCACAAGGCAAGGTGCAATTTCGCTGGAAATTTTTGTACTGAACAAGTCGGCCAGTAAAATGAAAGTTGCGTGGTCGCAATTTTTTGTGCAATTATTGCAAAATGGCTCTCATAAAATTTTACTGCTGCTAATGTGCGCCAAAATAAACGTATGTAAACAAACTATGCACCGTTTGTTTCTCTTTGGCAAGGATATTACTCTATTTCTACGCTTGGCTGCGGCTCTGGAATTCGTGAAGATTTTACTGCGGAAAATATTCACAGAAAAAGTCTGGCTTTGACCTTTAAAAGGCAAAGCATAAGGAAGACAAATACGTCAAAAGAATACTACGAAACAAAACCAGTCTTTCGTTTTTAAATTTTAAATAATTAATTTTTTACCAAGCTCTCAGACGTTCGCTTATACTGTCTCAGCCCCTAAGGCCTAATTAGCATCTTTTATTTGCATTTGACAGCTGATTTTTAACTGACTGAATAACCATTGGAGAAAAAACTTGCATAAAATCCTATCAATATGCTCCACACACACATCCCGCGCTGCTCTTGTTATCAATTGAATATTCAACCGAACCGATTTGCATGCGCCGAGCTTGTTAATTAGTTCAATTCATCTTACCGTGGCAAATTGTTTCATGGGCTGCTTCACACCTGCAAATAGCATGTTATAGTAAAGTTAAAATAATACAATTTAAATGAAAAATGAGAAAATCTAGACTGTTTTAGAGCGAGCAGATATTATTAATCTCTTGGCAAATCAAACGCAGCAGCATCAGGATGTTGGAAGATGGATTCGATCGTTAATGGTATTAAACCGCGTCGATAAGCATCTTGGCCGCCGCCGCGATGCGATCGATTTCCTCGACGCATGATTGAAGGTTGATTTTGTTTGATCAGCGCACCAGAAGGAGAAAAAAAACACACATCATGCATATACGCACTTAAAAGCGGAGCGCACTCACATAATCACATTTAATACGCCGACAGAAAGGTAATATAGCAATAAGGCTTCATACTTGAACACTGGGTTCCAATCAGGGGAGCAAACGCTTACAAGAAATACGTTTTATAAACATCACGACAAGTTGAATAAAAATTTAAAAGATATATAGTTTTTTATAGACAAATATACGGTTGATTTATCACTTAGAGATGGCGCCAGCGTTTATTTTCGATTTTATAGGCCCACTTTTGAGGTTTTAAAACGCTTGTTGGCATAAAAATTTCGGTATTCGCCGACATTAAGTAGTTTTCCTCAACAATCTGTCCCAACAGTTCGTTTTAATTACAAAGTGGAGAACAAGTTGGCCTTTAAGGTACTTTAACTGCAATTTAATAATCAATTAAAATGATCTTAAATTTTTTCTTCTGATTTAATTGCTAGAAACTGGAAACAAAAATCAGTCCAGCTAACCACCGAATACACAAAATATTATTATTATTTTTACGGCGATTGGCTGAACAAATTTTGGTTTTCAGCACTGCAAAAGAAATAATTTATAGAGCTTCTTGTTCAGCGACAGGATTAAGTCATGAATCGCAACGAAAAATGTCTTAAGAGTCGGGAGTATCTGTTGTAGGCTTCATAAATGTGGAAACGTACAAAATAAATTGATTTTGCATTTTTTACTGAGCTGTAAATATTATTTTGCTCTGAAAAAGATGCAATTTTTTAAAAAAATACACGGTATAAGAGTTTAAGAAACTTTAAATAGTCATAAGAACGCAGAAAAATGAAAGGAATACACTCGCACACGTTATTTATGAAAATTAAAATTCTCAATTAGCAAAGCTCTCAGCGTGGATTAGTTTGAGACGTTTAAATGACAGTGAAATTTTGATAGGAAAATACTTGGTTCAATTTTGAGTTACAATCTAGCAAATTCCACAATTAAAATGCTACAAATTACATTATGTTTTAGTTTAAATTTAGACTCAATCCTGCCAATGTGAATTCTTCACTTAATTTGTTTACTTTCGACGTGCTGAAAACCAAAATTGGTGAAGCCAATCGCCGTCGATCGTAAAAAACTATTTTTTTTTAGATAAATACATTTCTACGGTGAATGGCTAGACTGATTTTGGTTTTCAACGCGTCTAAAGAAGTAATTATAGAAGCAGGATGCACAGCAGTAGGATAGAGTCTGAAATCTCTGCGGAAATTAAATAAAATCGAAAGAAACCATAGGCGCCATCTAATAGTGGATTCGAAAACTAAGAGCTTACGCTTTTGGTGATGTGATCGAAAATCCCAAGTCTAGACATGACTTTTTTACTATAACAATAAATGCTTAAATAGAACGTGACAGGAGATTTACTAATTGAAGACGTACTATGCGAGAAGGGTCAAGAATAAAAAAAAGCGAATGCACCGCTGTGTGCGTTGGCGTCAAGTGCACTTTGTAATTCAAATTCGGACTGATTGAGATTCGAATCAGCAGCGGAGAGAGATGCAAAACGTTTTATTGTAGTGTACGTGAGCGCGCACACATGCAGATAAATATAAGCGCGCCGCGCGAGTGAAATGCACTAGGCTAATCATGATTCTTATCATGCGGCGCGGCTGCTGCTGCTGCAATCCCGCATCTCTCGTAATTTATTGGCAAGATACGCTTGCTTGCTCAGCGCTAACACGTTTTTCATCATCGTTTTGTTGGTACTTAACTCTCTGGCGCGCTGACGATCACTTATATATTATATTATACGCGATAATAAACAACAATGTGTAGCAACTGACACTCGGCACGCCAGCACTTTTTCGCCGCCGAAGAAAGCAAGGTGAAAATCCGCATTCCAATTTGAGTTTTCGAGCAGAATCGCTGGAATGCATGTAACGAACAATTCAATTAGATGCCTCGTAGCGAGGAGCGAGGAATTTGCCGGGATTATTAAACGAGCGAGAGCACTGCTTCATCATAAACGTCGAAGAGAGTATGGCTTGCTTTCTACGCATTATTGTGAGTTATGTACTTCTCTTGCTAAATTAGTTTTGACAAACGCAAGGAGAAGTGGAGAGTGAATTATATAATTTCATAAAATATGCGTTACCGTTTCGAAAGTGAAGGTGAATGAGCCTATAAATTCGATTGCATCTTTTATCAATATCACAAACTAGATTTGAAATTTAACAAAGCAAATAAGAATGACCAATAATTAAAAAAAAATCACGCAGGTACACTAGCGGGTTAAATATCTATTCTTATACAGAATCCACCAATTAAATAAAAAGCTCTCAGTGTTCGAAGCATCCAACAGATGGCGCCACCGTATACTTTCGTAATAAATTTATTTTTAAGCCACTGATTCTTAGATTTGATAGACTTTATCCTGCCGTTGTGCATTCTTCGCTTAATTTGTTCTCTAGGACGTGCTGAAAACCAAAATCAATCCTCCCATTCGCCGTAGAAACGTTGGCAAAGATTTTATATTTAAAAATATATTTTTTCACGATTCTACGGCAATTGGCATAACCGATTTTGGTTTTCCGCACGTAAAAAGAAAACAAATTAAGTGAAGAATGCTTATTGGTAGGATTGAAACTGAAATCGCAGCGGAAGTGCCTTATAACTAAAATTTTTTAAGAAAGTATACAGTGGCGCCATCTGTTGGTGGCTTAAAACACTAAGGGTTTATACAACTGGTGTATATTGTGATAATTTTCCCACCAAACTTGTTGGTCTTCTGAAATTCTGGGCTCTGATCGCAACCCAACCATTTTTAGAAGTATGTTTTTGGCATCTAAAATTAAATTAGACTTATAGGAGAATTAATCGATAATTTAAATTTCCCAGCCCAGCAAAAATATCATAACAAATATACCATCTTAAAACAAAGAAGTTTAATGACAACCAGAGTTTATAGTTGTAGCATAGCATTAAAGCCGAAAGTACACAAGTTTGGCATTTTCACAGAACCGCAAAAACGCAAACTCGTTAGTCAAGGTGAAAGAAAAGCACCTCATATTTTTATTGGTCTATAAGTGTTAAAAAGCAGCTATAAGTTAAAAGACACAATCCTGCACGCGAGATTTTTTGCTCATTCCAACCCAGCGCAAAGGAACAAAAAAGCTCTCATTAAAGGTCTTAAAATTCACGCTGCGCGGCGGACATTACATACTCGATTTGCGCGCAAGGGGAAAAAGGCGCCGCGGCTCATATTTCCATCGAAAGCTCCATTATTTTCCTTTCACGGACCGAAACCGACGACGTAATATTTTCATTGTTCGTGATTGCGGGGCGCAAACATCAATTATCTGGACCGATTCCTGCGCTGCTGCCGGGCACTGCAATCAGGGTCGCCCTGTGCCACCTTAAAATCACCAGCGGCTACGTTTCGCAGGAAAAACAGGCGAATCCGACGCCTCTTCTCCTTGAAAGTGAAGACAGAATAATTATACTCAGAGTTGAATGTTGTTTTTCAAGTATAAGTAGCAACCCAAAGGCCTAATTTTTTTGGAATGAGGTGTTATTTTGCACTTTCTTTTTAAAAATTAAAAACCGTTGCTTTCAAAGATCACGGAATATCATATATGGTCTTAAAAGCATTTAAATAATTAGGTTGAGGTTGCTGCATACCCTTCGAATTTTATTTTATCTTGCTGAAATATTCCTGTTAGTTTGAAACAACTTAAAAATAAATCTAGTTCTGCAAGTAGAATAACAGATTCCATATAAGGACCGTCTTTGACGAAGTTTCTGAGCACACTAATCGATTCTCGAGGGTCGAATTAGGTGAAGTCGCTATTTTTCCCGACCAAAAAGTGCAGCGCGACGTGTGAACCATTTTTTCCCGCCAAAACAATATGAATGCGAGAAGTGCGCATGCGTCAGAGCTGGCTGGATCTGACAAAGAAGTCATTCGTACAGGTGGTCTCTCTGCAAGTCTGGCGCATGCGCACTTCTCGCATTCATATTGTTTTGGCGGGAAAAAATGGTTCGCACGTCGCGCTGGACTTTTTATATCAATTTAATTGATTTATGTCTATCAAAAATATTGTAACTTCTATCAACACATATTCATGTCCAAAAGAATCTGTTTTAAGCCTTTTTCTTGTTCAAGCAACACTATAAAATTATTTAGAATCTAAAAATAATAAAATATGCCGGTAAATACAGTTTGAATCTTGCAGGATGAATTTTTTTATTTCATTTCGCTTGTTTTAGATTTTTACCTGGCCCATTCCATTTTTTCTATTTAATTTAAGTAAAATCACGGTGTTGGTGGTGACGGCATGCAATTCACATCTCCCGATATAGGCACAGACGAGGCTGCCCCTTGATTACAAAAGGATACATCAGTCAAAAGTTCTCAGCTGCTGCTGTTGCAGCGGACATTTATAATTAATGATTGCCAGTCAGACTGGTGAGTCTATTATTATTTATTACACGCAAATAAACAAAGCCGGCACGATGGATATTTGATAAATTAACCCAAGATTCAAGGGAGCGAAATCCGTGCGAATTTATAATTTGGTAATGAATGATTTCAATTTGCATGAGCCATCAGCAGTCAGATGTCAGAACCATCTTTCACGCTGGCTTCTCAAATCTAAACCCGAAATAAGCAGCCTATGAAATAAGGCAGATGAAATTATTCTGATCGATTCTTTTCATGAATTGTGTTTTTGTTTCGGTGTATATAAAAATTGAATTTGTAGAAGAGCAGTTCTAGGTAAATTTTTAAACTTTTAAAGAATGATTTTAATTAAATAATTAAAAGATGGGAAAATTCCAAGTTTAAAGCCCGGGAATAAAGAGGGTTTTCCATATTTTAATACCTCAGAAATTTGTCTTTTTTATTCATTTTAATTTAATTAAATTTCGGGATTTAAATTTATTTTAAAAATCTTGCGTTGATGAAAAACAAAATAGATCTTAGTTTGATGTATTTATTTATTTGAGCTGTTGGTAATTCTATTTCCATACAATTAAAAAAATTGGTCTCTCTTCAAAAATCTCTACTATTTCATTATTTTAATTAAAACATTATTCATTTCTGAACACATAAGTTGAAACATTACACACGCAGAGATTCTTCACAAGCTGCGCATGAATCTCGTCTTGTTAGTAATTGAAAACATATTTCAGGAAGGTGCAATGTATATGGATAATTTTTCACCTAGAGCAAGGTTGATGTTCATGTATGGCGTTGCTCTCTCTCCCTTTCTTCCATTTGAGGCGCGCTTGATGAATACGTCGACCTCGAGGGACCGAATTCAGGCGGTCCTGATTCAAATTCATCAGGACGGCACCTCGAGCGAACGCGGCTCTGCCATGATTAATATTTTGGGCGCGATACCTCTCGTCTGCCAAAACCGAGAAATGAGTTGATTAATTTCGGACTCGCCTGCTCGCTCGCTGGCTCACTTTTAATTCAATTATGCACGCGGGCGGATAATTTATTGCGATTTGCGCGCTGATTGGCCAACGCGCTTCGTTTGCATATTCGCCTTTCGGCCTTGGCGGCCTCAAAAGTAGTCCACTGTTTTAATTGCCGCGGACGCACAATCAATTTCCAGTCTTCGGACGTTGATTGGACAAATCTTAATTGGATTTCTTCGTCTTTGAAATTCAATTTTTTACAAGCGTGTGACACGCAAAATTAATGTGACTGCTTTTCACATACGATTGCTAAATTGCTACTTGATTTTTGAAACGGCTCGAGTGAGTGCGCTTGTCAAGAAATGAGGAATGGATTCATTAACTAAAATGACATGCAAATTAAATTGAGCAGCATGATTTAAAATTTCAAATTTACATCAGTGGGAGATTCAAACGAAACAAGATTTTTCATTTCTGCAATATTGGTGGTCCGTATATTGAACATGATTTGCTCTGGTCGACAGCAAATAAACCACTCTGATACGAATAATTACAAAAGAGCCTCTCATCTTCCGCAAAAAATGCCGATCATAATGTATTTATGCCGCATACATAATGAGCCTGGCTTATTTATCGCCGATTTTATTGCTGACAACTCAATCTATATACATTTCTGTTTTTTGCCGCTCTTGCACAGATTGCCTTTTAATGAAGCGCCTGACGCTTTTCCCCTCTTCGAATATATTACCCGAGAGAGCCGGCAATTTCATCGTTAAGAGTGTGCGAAAGCTGCGGTCGTAATTGTAATCTTCCACACGGAAAAGAACCTCGCCTCTGCCCTGCATTGTTATTGTTGTTGGCCAACATTAGTCGTGTTCAAGTTCACCGACTACGCCGAAAACAGCAGCTTTGGCCTTTGAACGCGGAACCAAACGCAGATTGCCCATCCTTGAAACGCAATTATATGCAATTTATGTATCGATTTCTTTCAAAATAGAAGACAAAGATAGTGACAATTAAAATTGGTAAATTACTATTTCATGCCTATTTTGACCTTGAAGTCTTGTGTCTCACAACAAATAAAAATGAACAGGATATTGATAATGAAAAAGCCTGGAAAATTCTTGTTGCCAAATTCAGTTGAAGCCAAAACTAAAGTTAAGTGGAAGTGAAATTTTGTTAGAAAAGTGGCTGCAAATATGCATACTTTTCGAGTGGTAAAGACTGTCTCCTTACTTGTAATCTTATTTTATTTCACGACAAAGAGTTTCCCTGAAAGGTTTCACACGCTGTTCGACAGATCTTGACGAGAGGAATCGAAATTCGCTAAGAAAATGTGGCCAAGCGCTGGAAATATTGGAGAATATTTGAAAAATTTGAATTTTTACTCTTGTTTGATTTTGCAAATTGTTTAAAGTGGAATGATACTGGGCAACAATTGAAAATTATTTGAAATGTTGGATGACAAAAACAATTGATCGATTAACAATTTGTTCAACAATTTGCAATAATAAAAAAATGACCTTCCTACAATAAAAATTCAAATTTTGCCATATTTCTCCAAAAGTTAGAGTACTTGAACATATTTTCTTGGCATATTCCGATTCCTCTCGTCGAGATCTGTCCAACGGTGTATGCCACTTATTGGGGAAACTCTTGGTTTTGAAATTAAATCGGATTTCAAGTAAGGAGACAGCCATTGCCATTTGAAAAGCACGGTAACTTTGCAGCCAATTTTCTCAAAAAATTACAGCGCTTCTTAGGTCAATTAAGGCTTTAAATGAATCCTAAAGGACGAAATTACGCATTGGCAACAAGCATTTTCCAGGCTTTTGCAGTACCATTCCTCTTTTATGCATCCAATAATTTAAATAATTTTCAATTGTCGCCCTGTATCGATCCACTTTAATCGAAATTCATTTTAGCTTACCCTGTTCTAAAATAAAACCATAAACGACACAGATTATGATAAACATGTAGCATCGTGTGTCACTTTGAATCATCACACATTCACAAACAATTGCGTAAGGAGACGCATACCTGTTTTTCTAATTAGATAATTCCTAATCAGCAATTAGCCAATTACACGCAGCAAATGCATGCCTGTAATTACCCTGCACTCGCCCTTTATCTATCCGCGGCCGCAACCGTTAATTGCACTCTCTCAGCACAGCACAGAGAGAGAGAGAGAGAGAGAGAGAGAAAGAGCATCTGAAATTATTGAGCACCACCGACAGAAAACCAGATCCAACAGCAGGTTTTCCATCGGAGATAAGGCGCAAATAAAAAGGTTTTTTTCCACGCATTCGAATTAAATATATATCTTTGCAGAGAAAAAAAAACGGAATTTAACAAAGTAATAAAAGATGACGATTGAATCCTTAAAAAAATTAACATACTCATTGATAGTATTATTTATAAAATTAAAATCTTAAATTTTAAGTTCACTCTGGACAACGAAGAGAGAAAAATGGGATTTTTGTGTAGTTAAAAATTCATTGGGTGGGCTGGAATTTCAATTATTATAATTTTATCCATAAGTCATACTGCTCCCTTAATTAGAGTCAGTTAAGAAATCAATAAAATCCAATTTTTTTGAATAAATCGCTCGTATTTCAGTTTTATGTATCCTGCTTTACATGAAAGAAAATAGAGAGTAAAAATATGCAAAATAGCATTTATCCGAGAACAAGCGGCTGAAAAGTCAGTCAACGCGGAGCAGTTTTGTACCCTGTAATTTGCATGCATTTTGCTCTTTCTCTCAGCGAACATCGGCTCGTGTAATTTGGTCGTGTATTGAGAAATTATCAATTATATACATTTTCGCGGGGCAGACACAACGCAAGTCGTAATTAATTTATGCCTGCAATTACCAGGCAAATTATATACAAATCTCTCAGACCTCACAACCGCTTAATTTTGCAAGGCAAAACATATTTAGCTGCAAGCCAAACACTTCGTGCACATGTGTGCATCAAACTTTGTTGTGTTTTAACACGCGGCAATTATCTAATATCACAAGAGAGGAATATTATTTCTTCTTCCTTGCATTCCGCTTGCGAAAACCAACAGCCTCGACATGCAGTAGATAATTCGGCAGCACATTTTATGGGTTCTTTGTTTTTTACTCTCCGTTGATAGACAGCAATAGTGATGAGGGGAGTGGTAAAAACTTTCTGTTTTCAGGCAGAGCTATTTAAATTTTAATAATACATTTTCAGACGTTTAAGTTGTCAGAGAAATCACCGGGGGCCGGATTCACGCGACGCGCAGATATATGGCGTCTGGTAGAATACAAAGTAAGTAAGTTACAAACGCGTAAAATTAAATTGGCTTGGAAAATTGATCATGAAAAACCGTCAGCACAATGAATGTTTGTTTGAACTGCTGATTAAGCAGGTAATTGGCGAATCGACCATTAGAGATGGCACAACAGGCTAATGGAAATGCAACAAAATACACGGGAATAAATTCATTAGCTTGGCTCGCCTCTTTTTCGACGCTTCTGATTGGCCGCTGGACTGTCTCATGGCCTCCATTATTTTGACGCCATATTGACTTCTGACCGGCAAGAGCCAACACAGATCGCAACCCGGACCCCGGTGGTTTGGAATAAATGCTTTTTGTTTTAAATTCTACTTATTGAGAAAAAGGGAATCATAAAATCGAGCCCTGGCGTCAGGGTAACCCTCGAGGATTGATTATATTAAATTCCCAATTTGTATAACCTGACATGCTCTGTATCGGTTCCAGTTGTAAGATCTGCACACCGTTGGAACGGAAAAATCGAGAGCTTTCAGAATGTGCGATTCAACCCTTTTACATTTTCAGGGTGCTCAGGAAACGCTCAAAATCTCGTTCCTGACAACTCTGATGGCTTTCGAACGGTCAAATTGCATACATGTTCTTAAAGCTCTTGATACGGTTTGCGTATCTTGGAAATCGAACCAATACAGAGCCCGTCAGGCGACGATTAAGTGGCCAAACATCTGAATTCAATCATAATAAATCGCTCGAGGACTCCAGGGTTCTATTTTCCCCTATTGTCTGACCTCAGGGGTGACACCAAGCACGTTTCTCAGGTAAAAATCAACATTAAATCGACCAAGAGCTAAAATTTGCTAAATGAGAATCTTCGAAGATTGGCTCGTTGTCCTGTGTCGGGTGCACAAAGAAAGGGATACTTTGCACGTCCCCTGGACTCTGTATATTGATTAGTGCTGCTGCTGCTGCTGCCGCGTAAGAAGCGCGAGCGAGGGATATTATTTTTTCGTGAGCCGCGCGGCGATAAATATCAATAGGCAGTCACAATGTCGAGGCGGCATTAAAAAGTTGCCTACTCATGATTCAGGCATTATGCGGCCTCTCTCGCTTGTTTATGCAATAATCTTTGTCGAGAGAAAAATGACGGGATGGAGAGCAAAAAGCGCCGATTAACCAACTCAGCCCGACCTTGAAAAATAATCATCGCCATTGTGTGCCTCTGTTGGACACAACGAGACGCCTTTTAATTGCACTTCTTCCTCTCTTGTCCGGCTCAAATTAATATTTAATTCATTACGCGTGTTTAAATGAAAACGAAAAAAAACCGCCGAGGAAGCAGCGCGGTGTCAATTTTTTACTTCGGTCGGCAGCAAGGTTAAAAATTAATCAGATTCAAATTTCAAAAGGAGTGGTGGGGGTTTAAATGTGAGGAATAAAAAAAATTTAAGCCAAGCATTCAAATGGATGGAATTTAATTTTTCCAGCCTTTTCACAGGCTTGTTGTCTTCTCGCTTTTGGCCCTTTTTCACCTGGTCAGACACGCGAGCGGGGGTCAAATGGTCTGGTGTGTAATTTATCAATTTGCGGCTGTCGGATGAGTTGCGTGCCCGCGCTCTGTTAAAAAGCAGCGTGTGCACGCTCGGCGCTCGCTCGCCGCTTCCTTCCTGAAAACTTTCCGCACCATCTGCCGCGCGCTTTTTGTTATCTTTTTAGCGCGCTGAATGATGTGCTCATTAATGGTAATTCACCCCCGCAGTTTCCCCCTCGGCATGTGCGTTTTCCATCCCCCCTGCTCTCTTTCGGTCAAACAAAATTTGATTTTTAACATTGAATATCGGTGATTTAGTAACTCTTTCAGCTTTCAGGCTGGTGCTTAGTATAATAATTCCACGACCCTGAGGATGAAATATTGAATTGAGAAAAATAAAAAGGCGTCGGCAGAATTTTCAACTTGTTCTCTTTAATTGCGCGTGTCCAAGTGCGTTCAAAAGGCCGATAAGTGATCGCCAGCTCATTACCCGCCTCTTTCAAAATAATACTTAATGAGTCGAAGACACCTCCCAATATATATTCCTCCGCAAAAGATGGACACTCGGATTACAATTTTTATCTTGCACAACATGTTCCCCTTGACTTGAATCTGCAAGTCACATAATAATGTTTTATTCAGGCAAATTATATTCATTTTTTACTATTAGCAGATGGTTTACAAATTTATAAAAGAACAGCCCACATTTCCCCGGAAATTTTTGGAAATGTCCACACGTTTAAAAAGCATGCTGTGTTTTTTTTTGTAAATTTAATCAAAAAATGAATCCAATTTTTTGCGATTGGAAACTTTCAACAGAAAATTAAACCCTCCAAGCATTCAATATTTATTTAAATTAAGGACGGATAATAATCTGCAAACCCTGTACTTTGTGTCAATGAATTGAAAGGGTATTCATCCGTCCGATAGATTTGTCACTCTTGTGCTCGTTTGACAGCACCAAACACGACACTCAAATAATAACAATGTGCCGCTCGATTAGCCAATTCATTTTACGAGCCATAAAATCTTCTTGCTTGGTAAAATAATTTACTGCGATGAATATAAATACTCAGAAAAATGCGAGCCTGCTGTAAGCTGAAATTATTATTGCGGCTGATTGCATCTTTACGAGTTTTCCAACTTATCGACCACCAACGCATCTGCAAGCGCGACTTTATCGATACAGCACCGCCTCTGTCTTATTTACGACGATTCGGCAGTTCGAGGAAATGTTTTCGCTAATTCCACGCAACTGTGTTTAACCCGTTCAAGCGAGAATAAAGTATAACTAAATTATCGGTTATATAATCTAAGCGAGTAATTACGATGTTTCCAGCTCGGCCGAGCAAATCTGGAAACAGGTCGCACGACTAATAGAGTGCAGAAACTATAAATATAGCGCGGCGAGCCGATTGCTAACAACACTTCTTGGGAAATTCCTCAGGTTTTGGTTTTGGCAGAGGAGCTGAATCAACATTAATAATTCATGTGATTATTAAGGTATGAATTATTACTCTTGAATTATAGAGGGCTTGCGAATTTTGTGAGAGTAGCAGGGTATTTCAAATTTGTGGAATATCGTTTAAATTTTGATTGCACTCATTCTATTTTAAATAGGGCTAAATTCAAAATGTTCCTTGGTGAAGTATATTATTATATTTATTTTATAAAAAATATGCAATGTTTTCAAGCTTTTATATGGTGAGCTCTGTCTCTCTACTTGACATCTTATTATATTTCACAACAAGGAGTAGAATTATACCGTTGGATAAATCTCAACGAGAGGAATCGGAATCTACGCAAGGATATTTTATTTAAAGTAAAGAGATTTACAGAAAATTTGTAGAATATAATATTTATTCAACGCCAACGGCGTACAACTATTTCCAGCATTTATATGAGGCAGCTTTGGTTAAAGTCAAAGGTTTCAGAGGACAATCAAGAATATGGTACATACTATACAGATCAGCATTACAATAACTACTTTTACATTTGTCAGTAACATCCAGGTGAAAACAAGAATTTGTGCAAATAAGAAAATGATATCCATGAAAAGAATATCTGGTTAGCATGGAACGATCCTTACAGTTCGTTTTCTTCCAATCAGTATTTAACATTGCGGGAGTATAATAGAATTTTGGATCAATATTTTGCTTTTTAATATTCATATTACTTACAAACTTGACAAAAGCTTCGGAACAAGTGAGAGAGAATTTTGATTTTAGCTCATTTACGTATAGGTCGGTCTGTACAAGTTCATAAACCAATCTAGAACGCATTCGTTTATCAACTCCTAGCGCCTTTTTAAAAAATCTAGATTTAGCACTTTCTAATTTATTGAAATCATTTAAATTTAAATGTGACCAAATAGCTTCAATACCGTAGGGTGCAACAGGCGAGATTGCTAAATTAAATAACTTTGTGTAAATCCTTTTTATTTATATTTTAAATTTAATGCAATCTAAAAAAGAGGAAAAAGCTAATGTTTAAATTTTTAGAGAAAATCAGCTCAAAATTTTGCATTTTAATCAAGCGGCGAGCACTGTCTATCCATATTGAAAATCCCTAGAAGGGAAATTTACCTCATAACTCGCACACCATTTGGATATATCTATGTCAACACTTTTTAGATATTTTTATTTATTATTTATTTATTTTTTATTTTTCAAGTTGTTGGAATGCAGACACTATATATATGAAGTTGGCAAACGGGAGTGTTTAGGTTCTAGAAGATGCAGAGAGCGTCTGTCTCGCAATTAGGATTCAATCTGCAAGCTAATCAGGCGTCAGGGTGTGGCCTTGAGCCGGAAGAAAAAGATCGACCTGAAGAGCGCCTTTAAACGCGCGCGCGATTTGTTTCAGCTTGCGTTGCTAAGGCACTTTCGGATTATGTGCTCGGAATTATTGACCGGATTTATTTTGCCAAGGGATTAAGCTCCAAAAGGGAAATTAATAATTTACATTCGGACTAAATCTCAATTTCTAATTTGCCGCCGGCGTTACTGCATTTTTTCAAGTACACTATGTTCATAAAATTGCGAAACAATGCAAACGCTTTGTTTCATATTAAATTTGTTCTTTGGCCCGAAACAATAAAAAAAGGCATAGAGGCGCACGCTCTTTGTTTTGTGCAGCGTAATTTTTGGGATAATTTCGCCATAAGGATGTAAGCACTCAATTGAGCAAAATAATACATTCCTTGCATTGCTCTGCAGGCGATTTCAACTCGAATTACACGTATTATTTGATAAATCACAGGAGAGGCTCCCGCGCGAAAAGCTAACAACGCGAGCCATAAAATTTATCTCCAGGCCATCACAAAAGCGGCAGTAAAACTCCTTTTCTAATCAAAATTTCTCGAAAACAAACTTCTTTCCGCAGTGTGTTCATTTAAATTTATTTTCGCCTATTTATGAGTGCTCAATCACTTTTGGCAATCTAGAAAAACCGGTCATTGAGGTCGAGAAACGTGATAAAAAATGAAATACAAGAGCGGACCACACACGCAATTAATCGAGCGGTGGACGCCAATTTAAAAGGCTTTTTCGTGATTTGCGAGAAAAGTGCGCTTTCATTCGTGCCGCCATAAAACCGGTGATAAATTATCAGCGTAATAAAGTGGCCCGTAATGTGAAAAATAGGATTCGCACCTGATTTATTTCTTTTTCACACCACATCTGCTCATTCATAAGTTGTCTTTGAGGGATAATTTAAATTCCAACCGAGAATTTATTGCCATATGATAAAAAATGATATTTTAATTATTTTACACTCGCCAAGGAAATGGAATTTTGAAGAACACTTCTTTTTATTTAAAAAATTAGTTTCGTATATATTGTCATGATAGTGAAAGAAATAATGGAGGCCAATCAGGAGACAGTCCAGCGGCCAATCAGAAGCGTCAAAAAAGAGGCGTGCCAAGCTAATAAATTTATTCCCGCATATTTTGTTACATTTCAATTAGTCTGATGTGCTATCTAATGGTCGATTCGCCAATTACCGGGGCTAATCAGCTGTTAGTAAAGAAATAACAACAAAAATATCCATTGTGCTGACGGTATTTTCATTATAAATTTTCCATGCCAATTTAATTTTACGTTTGTCACTTTCCCGCCATACTCTACCAGACGCCATATCTGCGCGTTGCGTGAATCCGGCCCCCGGAGATTAAGGTCATGCCGAAATTAAGGTCATCTTCCATAAATATTTTCTGTCGGGAGAAGAAAATATCCCAAATTAACCGGAATATTTCTAGCTTTGGAAAAAACTCATTTTTTATTGTTCTGATTTGTTACCTAACAGATTTATTATTTAAAACCCCCATCGCCACGATTTTTCAGCCGCATGAAAACCTTCTTAATCAAAATTCCATCCGTTTTTTCTCCTTCAGAATCCGTGTTGGAGTACTGCTGAGGTGTACTGTACATTTCCAGAACTTTCAATTTAGTGTTTTTTACTTGAACTCTCACTCAGTCATCGATGCTTGGCTAATTTTTAGATTTAATAAAGTTTCCCCATCTGTTAAGACCACAATTTTCTTATTTTTCCATCCAAGACAATTTTCACGGACAGATTTTTGCGTCAGATTCGTTTGGAAGGGCGTATAAATCGATAATTGGCCGTTGCAGTGGCGACTCGGATGCGATTGGACTTATCTGAGAGCTAATATTTCAAGCAGCGGTCGCCGGTGGCCGCGTACGTTCGGCCCGACACGCCGTTTTCGGCGATAAAATCGCGCAAGGTTGTGCGCGCGTGTAGTGTAATAAAGCTCGCGTAAAAATGGCTAATTTTCCGGCAGTAACACGGAGAAAATTGGCTCTGATAGTGATTTCAATTTGCCGGCGTAGTGGGTGGCCTTCTGCGCTTTCCACTCGACACCGACACCGCGCCAATGAGGAAGCACAATGCCGCTAATGCCGCTGCCGACTCTCTTTCAACAGTTAATCGGCTCTCCAAACGACACTTTCATTCCACACAATTGGGGATTTCTCATTTTCTTTCTTCCTTGTTCGCAGCAAGTCGGTTTCGTGTCCATCAACCTTGTGAAAAAATGCCAGAACGGACTGACCTATTTATCAGGTTTAGGACGCTATCTTTCTGCCTAAGCCATGAAATACGCACTTTGTATAATTTGAATGGCGCATAGCTCTTTTTATCACCAGTGCAATAAAAAATCTGTTTTCAGGGCCAAAAATATACTTTTATTTAATTTAAAACATTTCTGGGCTTCAAATCTATCGATCTACAGGGTGACAGTTGAAAATTATTGTTGGCTTCCAACAAAAAGCAGGACCGCGTTGTTGTACCGCTACAGATGCAATGAACAATGCATTCTACAATTTGCAATAATCAATTAGAGTAAAAATTCAAATTTTGTTAATTTTCTCCAAAGTTTCCAGCGCTTGACCGCATCTTCTTGGCAGATTTCGATTTCTCTCGTCGAGAATATGGCCAACAGCGTATGGAACCTTTTAGGGAAACTCTTTGTTTTGAAATAAAATCAGATTGCAAGTAAGGAGACATTTGAAAAGCTTTGCAGCCACTTTTATCGAAAATTTACACTGCTACTTTTTAGGTCAATTTTGGCTTCAATTGAATCCTAAGGGATGAATTCATGCATTGGCAACAAGCATTTTCCAGGCTTTTAATCCTCTTAAAATTAATTGATTAATTGGAATTTTGCCTTTCTAAGAAATTAAAATTGTCTGTAACAATCCATAGAGAGATACCATACAAAATTGATCTATGTATATAAAATAAAATTATTGGTTTTAACTTCTGTTGAAATGTAATTATTTCTGCTCGTGTTAGGAATTATAAGAAAGTTAGAATGTTAACATAAAAAATTCAATCAAATTAATTTAAATAATAAATGGTAGCTAAATTTCCTGGAAAATACTCATGAAGTTTAGTTCTTCAATTTGCAATATAGTAAAAACAGCAAAAAAACTCAATCAAAATCCAGATTTGTGTTTTAATGTGGCTTGAAGGAGTTGATCATGCGTTTGTGGAATATTTAATCCACTCTCATGGCGATCTATCCAATGACTTACAAAAATTTTCACTGAAATTTATAAGGCAAAACCCTTTTTAAATCTGAATTGTTATTATTGATCCCACACTGCATAATTTAAATCGAGTTTTTCAGCCAAATTTTCCAGCTGAAATATTTTTCGTCCAATTTTAACAAATAATATTTCTTTCGTCTCTATTTCCATTCAGCCGAAGTATTATATAATTGAATGATTTGTTTCATGCCTCTTTAATTCAATGCAATATACCACCACTTTTCTTTTCAATGCTATATAACTGTGAGTCAGGCGTCATTGTGTAACACACAGTGGGAGAGAGATAGAGAGAGTGGCACACAAGCCAAGAAACGTTTTCCACTACTGCCTCTCGGATATGCAGCCTGCGCGACGCCACTCGCACCGCCGGCTGCCTACCCGTCCGGTTTGTTAATTAATTACTTTTCAATCAGATGAGTCGATGCAGGAATTATTGCTCGGCGCGCGCCTGATTTCATCTCATTCAGGTTTTGTCTCCGTTCTCAATGCGCTCGTTTTTCACATTTAATTGGACTTGATTTAGATTTGGGCGACGAGAGAGCGTTTTAAGCCGAGAGTGCACAAGTCTGTATCTCTCTCGGCCATTAAGCTTTAAGTTCGTGGAAATATAAAAAGGCTGCTTCTGCTTCTGCTGGTCAAGTGACTTTTCTTGTTCACCGTTTATTGGAATACGTAAAAGTTGAGTAATTGTGCAAAATTATTCGACCTCTGGTGAAATAATCGCTTAACATTAAAAGAAGGAAAGTCGCTTCCTTTGAAAATCAATCTGGATGAATTAACTTTACTAAAAAAATGAGTTATTTGCACTCAAATGAAATCCACAATTAAACAGTATACAAAATTCCTATTTTTAACCAATTTTTGAATATTTTCTGGTGACAAAACAATGAGGATGTTTCAAGCAATTATGCAATGATATTTACTGCGTTGTAAGATGAATCAAATTTCATCGGTAAGTATGCAACCGTCACATCCAGAGAGTGGCGCGGGTTGCTGGCTGCGCACTCAATTGATTTGTTCACTGCAATTTAACAAAAATATTATCCCAATCAAACCCTGCATGCTCCTCTTTGGAAGCGTACTGCGAATAATGAAATAAAATTTCTAGTTCCAGGTGAAATATTTAATTTCCGTCTAGATCAGGATTGCAAAACTACAATCGTATATAATAAATTGCAATTGAGAACGAATGCGCGCTTTCCCATGTTAATTATTATTCGTCGAAGGCCATTCGTGGGAAACCTTTTTTTTCAATGCTGGAAAATTTAATTTCCTCTCGTTCTGCTATCTCCTGAACAATCAACAGACGTGGGAGAGATAAAAGCTCTCGTTTTGCTTCCGACACACGACTGATGTAAAGTAGCATCGAGCAAAGCGAGACATGCGCAGCTTACAGGTGATGAAAATCAACATCAAACGCAGCCTCATACTTTAGCACGTACTTTGCAGGTTTGGCTCATTTTGCTAATAGCTTTGATAGCTATTGAGTTCGAATCGGGCGAAGGCAAGATGACTAAGAAACCCGTTAAAAAGACGACTGCAGCCTTAAAAACCAAAAATAATGCCAAGTCGAAAGGGGTAAAATCCCCCGCCAAACAAAAACCTGCAAACAAGAAAGTGGCAAATCCAAAGCATAATGGTTTAAAAACCACCAAAAGAGCTGCCACTACCCAGACCCAGAAACGAGTTCAGCTACACACGACTGCTTCCAAGAAAAATGTGGCGGTGGAAAAAACCACAAGCGTGAAAACCGATTTTAAAAGCTCAGCCAAGCCGATTACCATCAAGCAAACCACTAAAACGACGACAATAGACGTGGCTAAGCTTTTGAATGACCTCAAATCGTTCAATCAAGTTGAATCAAAGACAACCTCAGCACAAACAACAACCACTTCCGAGTCCACCAGCATGAGTCCAAGCACCCCCAGTGGAGTGGAAGTTGGCCCAATCCTGACTATTCAGCAAACACTTTTCAAAGAACCTACATTTTCCGATACTGAAGATTACTATTCTCAATTGATTCCTAAATCTGAGGTTGGACAGTCAGTGCCGTTGAAAGTTGCCGAACAGGGAATCGCACCTTTGTCAATCTCTGCTACATTTTTTGATGCTGCAGACCAGTTTACAGCACTTTTAACGACAACTTCAACAACAACTCCAATCCCTTCAACCACGGAGACCAATTCATCCCATGTCACTTCAACCACGACATCAATTCCAACAACTACTTTGACTTCACCAATAACTACTGTTCAACCTTTGACAACCACAACACGTCCAACCACGACGACAACAACAACACAAACCACGACAACCACGACATTAACTACTTCAACTTCACCAACTACTACTAAACCTTTGACAACCACAACACCAACAACAATCCAAAGAACCACAATCTGTTCCATAAGGCCGAAAACGACCGTAAAAGCATCATTCCAGGCGCCTATGCTGGTCTTCGCAAAAATAGCACTCCCAATTGCCATGGCGGTCAACGATACCACGACTTCCTCGACGTCGACCGTTGGATTTGATGCAAATATTGGCATTGTTGAGTTCCCTAATGGAACAGAGTCGCCAACAGCTCTTCTTGCATACAACTAACTGTAATTTTAACTAGTGTGGCAAACAACACATCCGTAAAAACTGAATCGAATATGAATTTTTCAAGTTCTCAAATCTTGAACACTGTAGCTGTAGTGTTGATTGAATATAGATTTTCAAATTTCTTGTGGGATTTTCAAAAATAAAAAATCAGCTGATGAACATTCGAAAAATGTTTTTCCCTTTAATTATAAAACAGAGTTTAAAGCACCTACAAAATAATGAAAATGTTGCATACAAATTACATGACACGTACTCATAACTCTTAAAATAAATTCATATAGAGTTTTGGGTTTAATTAAAATTAAATGATTTCTCATTTCAAAATTCTATCGGCACCTATGCTTCCAGAACTACAAAAAGAACGTTTTATATTGTTTTTTAACTCAATTTCCAAAACTATTTAAAAGTCACACAGCAATCATTTTGAGCTCAGAAACGTTTGAAAATAGTATCTCAAAATCTAACAAATACGTAAATTTTGCCAGCTGAAACGACAAAAATTCAGGAAGTAAATTTATATCCTTAAGCAGTAAACTATTCCTTTTATATTTATACACTCTGCGTTGCTAAATGGCCGAATATTAGGAGCAGGTCCTATTTTTCTCTTGTGTTTTGTTGAGGAGCAGGGAGTCAAGCTTGCGTGTTGTGCTGCCGCGCTGCAGATTTTAGTGATATTATTTATCCAAACTGATTAGGTTGCAGTCTAGGCAATTCTCCGGCCCTCGATTTAATAATGCTTACATGGTGGAAAAATGGAGTTTGCCAGGACGTTAAGTACAAAATTTATAATTATTATATTTCAACATTTTTACTCCACGTGAGTGATTTTGTGTTAACGTCGCATATCACAAAATCTCCACTTTACCTAATACGACCCTCAAGAATCGATTGGTTTGCTCAGAAATTTCGTAAAAGACGGTCTTTAAGACGAATCAAAGTTTATCGGTAGGTATGCAATCGAAACTTCCGCAAAGAGTGGCTGCTGGTTGCGCACTAAAATTCATTTTGATTATCATCGTACACTGCAATTAAATTAATATTTATTCGCAATCAAATAATGAATAAACCCCTGCAAGCTCTTCTTTGAAAGCATTCTGCGAATATTGTAGTAAAATTTCTAGTTCCATTTCAAATATTTAATTTCCGTCTAGATCATATTCACAGGATTGCAAAACTACAATTGCAGTTGAGAACGAATGCCCGTTTTCCCATGTACTCTATGTTAATTATTATTCATCGAAGGTCGTTCGTGGGAACCATAAAGCCTATTTTTTACTGATGGAAAATTTAATTTCCTCTCGTTCTGCTATCAACAGACAGAGAGATATAAGCCCTCGTTTTGCTTCCGACACTCGACTGATGTAAAGTAGCATCGAGGAAAGCGAGACATGCGCAGCTTACAGGTGATGAAAATCAACATCAAACGCAGCCTCATACTTTATAGCACGTACTTTGCAGGTTTGGCTCATTTTGCTAATAGCTTTGATAGCTATTGAATTCAAATCGGGCGAAGGCAAGATGACTAAGAAACCCGTTAAGAGGACGACTGCAGCCTTAAAAACAAAAAATAACGTCAAGTCGAAAGGGGTAAAATCCCCCGCCAAATCAAAACCTGCAAACAAGAAAATGGCAAATCCAAAGCATAATGGTTTAAAAACCACCAAAAGAGCTGCCACTACCCTGACCCAGAAACGAGTTCAGCTAAACACAACTGCATCCAAGAAAAATGTGGCAGTGGACAAAACCACAAGCGCGAAAATCTATGTAAATGATAAAACCAATTTTAAAAGCTCAGCCAAGCCGATTACAATCAAGCAAACCACTAAAACGACGACAATAGACGTGTCCAAGCTATTGAATGACCTCAAATATCTCAATCAAGGTACATTAAAGACAACCTTAGCACAAACAACAACCCCCTCCGAGTCCACTAGCACGATTCCCAGCACCCCCAGTGGAGAGGAAGTTGGCCCAATCCTGACTATTCAGCAAACACTTTTCAATAAAGAACCGACATTTTCCGATACTGAAGATTACAATTCCCAATTTACTCCTCAGTCTGAGGTTGGACAGTCAGCGTCAACCCTTAATTTCAGAGAAGAAGAACCGCTGAAAGTTGCCCCACAGGATATCACACCTTTGTCAATCTCTGCAACATTTTTTGATGCTGCAGACCAGTTTCATGCACTTTTAACGTCAACTTTAACAACAACTCCAATCCCTTCGAATACAGAAACCAATCCATCCCCTACAATTTCAACCACGACAACTATTCTAACAACCACGACATCAACTACGTCGATTTCACCAACAGCTACTGTTCAATCTTTGACAACCACAACACGTCCAACTGCGACAACCACAACAATACCCACAACAACCACATCACCCACGACGACAACAACACCAACCAGAACAACAACCACAACACCAACAACAACCACGACGACAACAACACCAACCATGACAACAACCACAACACCAACCACAACAACCACAACACCAACCACGACAACAACAACCACGACGACAACAACACCAACCAGAACAACAACCACAACACCAACAACAACCACGACGACAACAACACCAACCATGACAACAACCACAACACCAACCACAACAACCACAACACCAACCACGACAACACCAACCACAACAACCACAACACCAACCACGACAACAACAACCACGACGACAACAACACCAACCACGACGACAACAACACCAACCACGACAACAACAACCACGACGACAACAACACCAACCACGACAACAACAACACCAACCACAACATCCACGACGACAACAACACCAACCACGACAACAACCACAACACCAACCACAACAACCACGACGACAACAACACCAACCATGACATTAACTACTTCGACTTCACCAACTACTGTTCAACCTTTGACAACCTCAACACTAACAACCACAACAACCCAGAGAACCACAAGCAGTACCGCAAGGCCCACAACAACTTCGAAAACGTCAGTAAAAGCAATATTCCAGAAGCCTATGCTGGTCTTCGGAAAATTATCACTCCCGTTTGCCATGGCGCTCAAAGACACCACGACTTCCTCAACGTCGACCGTCGGATTTGATGCAAATTTTAGCATTGTTGAGTACCCTAGCGGAATGGAGTCGCCAACAGCACTTCTTGCATTCAACTAACTGCAATTTCAACAAGCGCGCAGCAAACAACACATCCGTAAAAACTGAATCGAATATTAATTTTCCAACTTCTCAAATCTTGACCACTGTAGCTCCTTATTGTGTTGATTGAATATAGATTTTCAAACTTCTTGTGGGGCTTTCAAACAAAAATAAAAATCAGCTGATGAACGTTTGAAAAATGTTTTTCCCTTTAATTATTTCTATTCAATCATAAAGCAGATTTTAAAGCACCTACAAAATAATGAATGTATCGAATATAAATTATATGAGACGTACTCATAGCTCTTAAAATAAATTCCTATATAGAGTTTTGGGTTTAATAAAAACTAAATTATCATTCTCATTTCAAATTTTTAAATGTAAATATCAGCACCTAGGCTTTCAGAACTACAAAAAGAAGGTCGTTTTGTTGTAATATATATTTTAACTCAATAAATTCCCAAAATCATTTAAAGATCACACAGTAGCAATCATTTTAATCTCTTTTAAAAGGACATTTTTCCAATCCGCTGGTAAAACTTATTTACACGTTGATAGCCGAGCACAATTATTGTTTTGTGTGCTAAACTCATCAGCAAACCCTTCTCATAACAAAATAATGAAAGAGAGTGAGTAGTTCTGGACCATGATGCGAGCCCGCGCTGCCTGGCTGGTGGGCGTGGCCACTTTCTATCCCTACTCCCACTCCTCCATCCGCCAGATGATCATGTGAATGTAAACAAAACAAGAGCTGTGCGGTTTACGCGTTTATTGCGTGAATTCGGCTTCGAAATGTGTTTTCTTGCATTTTGAAAGGCGGGAAGGACGTCAAAGAATCTTTTCTATGACCTTAGGTGATTTTACGAGCGCGTCTGGTTTCGTATTTTTGGTTTTGCTTCCGACCTTTGGGTCTCTCATCGCTCTCTTCTGCACCGTGGCGCTTGTGAAACAAATCGCTCCCAACTCTTGGCTACGGTATGAATTTAATATAAAGCTTAGAAAGTTACATTATTTGATGGTTTAATAGATTCTGCGCGTGGGAAGTTGCTAGAAAGTCGAGAAGCAAGGCTCATTTCAACCCTGAGCTGTCTAGAATCTTTTGCGAGCTCGTCAGGAGAGCTGACAGTGATTTATTAATTTTGGAAATTGGATGCGCTGGAGGTAAAAATAAAATCATCTGCCTAATATTGCATTTTTAACCCTCTAATTTGTTTCAGGTGCCAATCTCGCTGCGTTTCCAGCCAACAGCGAGCTGCTGATGCTGGACATCAACCCCTACTGCGAGCAATACCTCAGGAAAAACCTAGAGAAATACTCTCACTTATCGTTGAAGCAGTTCATTTGCGGCTCGGCAGAAAAAATCTCGCAGGTGCCGAGTTGCAGCGTGGATGTGGTCGTCAGCTCTCGCACCTTGTGTTCCTTAAACGAGTCCAAGGCACTGAAGGAGATCTTCCGGGTTCTAAAACACGTGAGAATAATTATTGGTACAATTTAATGAGGAAGATGACTAATTTTTTTAACTCAGAACGGTAAATTGGTTTTCGAGGAACACGTTTTGTCTGATGTGAGCTTGTGGAGACTCGTCCAGAACTTCTTGTCTCTCAACAGGTAAAAGACAAACAAGTTGACTGTTTAGTCATTTTTAAATTAAATATAGAGCAAGTGGTTTGCACCCCTTGGGCCCTTTGGGCAACTGTCAACAACGCCGGCAAAACCGCAAAAAAACATGCGCGACCTAAGGAAGATTAGTGACAGACAAGGATGAAAAATCGTTGCGAAGTATCGCTAAATGTGCTCGAAAGTATTAAAAACCGGCCTAGGAGCTGTCTCAGGTCGCGGAGTACCCTGAGAAAAGTCGTTAGGGTACCGCAGGTCAACGCCTCGTCTGAGACCTCTCCGATGATGTGTCGTGGCCGATAATAGGACGAGTGGCCAAATTTTGAACAAAAATAACTTTCGCCCACACACGTGAAGCAGAGAGAAAAAAGAAAAAAATTAGTTTTAATTTTTCTATGGGCGCGAAAAATCTGAAAATTGGTTTCAAGACCGGCAGAGGTCCTGCGCGTGCGATGTGGTTGGTAATACCCTTCAATCTTGCTGCGTTCAGACAACTTCGCAAATATTCGATTTCCTATGTTAAACTTACATAGAAAGTGCAAAAATCGCGTTTTTCAAAGTTAAAAATCCATCTCTTCCTAGG
This sequence comes from Cloeon dipterum, assembly GCF_949628265.1. Lineage (NCBI taxonomy): Eukaryota > Metazoa > Arthropoda > Insecta > Ephemeroptera > Baetidae > Cloeon > Cloeon dipterum. The sequence goes on from NC_088790.1 coordinate 25,458,940, forward strand.
ATTTTGTTTGGACCGGCTCTTATTTGTTGTTAAAATGATCCCAGATAAATTACGCTTTGATTGAAGAGCAATTTTTTGCCCTGGACCGGGGGTAGTATCAAAAATTTTGACTCTCTTGGAAATTTAGCAAAAAAAAAACATGAAAATTCGAAAAGTTGTCCGATTTTGAAATATCACACACGGGCGGACGCGCCTCATCGAGGTGCATCGATTGGTACCAACATTGGTGCCGTCCGGCCCATAAGGCCCCGACAGGGCCCCGAAAACCAAAATTTGAAATGTCATATTTTGTGTATTTCAAATTTAAAACTTAATAACTCGGCTCCTATTGGTCGTACAGTAAAAAAAGTTTGTTAGACTCGCCGCTCGCCGCAAAATTCTGCGTCTTTTAGGCCCGCTGAAGTGAAGATTTTTTTAAATTTGCCTAAAGGCCGGATTTCAATTTCGACTGCTTGACACACTGTTCCGCGTTGCCATACGTCGATATATATAGGGAACGCTGGGTTCGGTCAAATGTTATTTTTAATCGATGAGGATGAAGTTCGTTTTTATTTTTCAATTTTTCAGTCTTCATAGATGTATTTTCTAGCGTGGTGATCAAATTAAAACCAGTCGATTGTCCATTTTTTTCCAGGATATCGGCAACTCTATTTTTTGGCTGCAGATCGAACAAGGATATCGTTGAAGCCATTGAGAAGGCTGGCTTCCAAAACTTGAGCGTGAAGAGGAAAAAGCCGAGAAACTCGTTAGTAGGCCGTCTGCAGCCGTACGTCGTGGGAACAGCAACCAAGCCCTGATTACGAACCATGGAGGATTTTTTCAATTTTGGGAACGAGCTTTTCGAATGCGACAAGCAGCAAGTTGAAAAGGCAGCCCCGCAATTCACACCTCTCTATTTCTCTCCTAAAGACTGTGATGGCGACGCAAAGTTCAAAGAGGATCCGAAATTGTACAAGCAGTACGCCGACTACCTGTATTTTAAGGGCGAGTACAGCGCTGCCTTGCTCGCGTACCAAGAATTGAGGCACGCGTACCAAGGCAATTTGTTTATGGCCAAGTGTGTTCAGGAAAGTGAAGCCTGGTGTTTGGCCAAGTTAGGACGCGCAGATGAAGCCGAAGCTGTCGCCCAGCTGTTGGTAGAACAGGCAAACACCTATGAAAGCAAACGTGGCATCGAATATTTCCTGGAAAAACTAAAAAGTCATTCCAAAAAATAGAGTACCGGTTTTTTTAGTGACGCGCAAGGGACAAAATTTAATGATGGAAACATGACTAAAAACACCAGCTGCATTCCTCGATTTTGTATTTTTTTTTTCAAATATTTCGATTTTAATGATGTGAAAAAGGAAATAACAAGCCGCTGGACTTCCAGCGTTAGTTGTTTTACAACAATCGTTTAAAAACTTTGATCATTTGCCTAACAACACACCTCTGAATATGCAGATATTGAAGATCTTCTTTCTAAACATCCTGGTAATATTCAATTTCTAATGTGTTTATCTCATAAAATTGTGCATGCTGATTGTTACAAAATAATCAAAACAACTGCTCTAGTCATGTCTTTGTGTTTAGATATATAATTAAAGAATAAATAGCTTGATCTAGTATTGATTTTGATGATAAATCATTGAAACCTAGAAATGTATAAACCGCCAGATGAGTTGGTTATGGTCTTAGATCGGATTTTCGAAAAAGACTTCCTGCTAAAAGGAGCCTTCTAATATTCGGAACTTGATATCAATATGGCTTTTGAATTATTTTTTATCTTGGATATATTAATGCAAAATATCGTCTCTAAAAATCTAAATAAATTTATCGCCATATTATAGGGACACAATTTATATTTAATTTTCGTTGTTTGTCAGGTCAGGATACCCTGAAAAAGTTCAGATTCCAACACCTGTCTGATGAGGGGTCGTGGTCGATGATCGGATGAGTGGCTGAATTTTAACAAAAATAAAACCACTTGGCTGATTTTAACGGCTGCGAGGTTTAGACGAAAAAATCTTTAAACGACTGGATTTGAGATGCGGGGTGGTTAGAAATTTCTGATGTTCACCAATAAATATTTTATCCACTTAGCAAACCAAAGTGTATCATTTAAATTGGGCATAAAGGTGCTCTCATCATCAGTGCAGTTTTAATAACCTTGTATGGAATGTGATAAAAAGCCAAACTGCATGCCTACAAAAATCGCAATTAACAGTCTTGAAAACTGATGATTTGTTCTTTTCGTAGCTGTCGACCAGCTTTTATGGTCGAATACATGAAAACACCTGCAAAATCAAACGTGGCATCGAATATTTCCTGGAAAAACTAATAAGTTCATTCCGAAAAATAGAGCGCGGGTTGTTTGTGTGATGCGCAAAAGACAAAACTTAATGATGAAAACATGACTAACAACACCAGCTGCATTCCTATAGATTTTAATATTCCGATTTTTCGATTTTAATGATGTGAAAAGGGAAACAACTATATAGCAGCTGGAATTCCAGCGTTAGTTGCTTTACAACAATCGTTTAAAACCTTATCATTTGCCAACCAAAACTCTTCTGAATATGCAGATATTGACGATCTTCTTCTTTCTAAACATCCTGGTAATATTCAATTTTAATGTGTTTTTCTCATAAAATTGTTCATGGCGATTGTTAAAAATAATTATATAGCTCTATCTAGTCATGTCTTTGCATGTAAATATATTATTAAAGATAAAATGGCTAAATACATCGTTCTGATTTGGATGATAGTTCATTGAAACCCGGAAATGTATATATACCACTGGATGAGCTTACCATTGCTTTAACTTATTTATAGATTAACCTGCATCTGATTTTCGTAAAATGCTTTGTTCTTTTCGCTTTTGAAAATTGCCTTTTCTAATATTCGGAAATTGAAACCAAAATGACTCTTGAATAATTTCTGGCTTGGATATATTAATAATAATCGTCCCTCAAAATCAAGAGGATATTTTTATCGCCATAGTGATACAAATTGTTTTGAATTTTCGTAGTTTGTCGACCTGAACAGTGCAGCAAAGTCTCCAAAAGCGACAAACAAAAACTCTGGCCTTAGAGGTAATTTCTTAAGTTTGATATATTGAATGGAAAAAAATCTGCTGAATAATACAGATGTGATGACTATGTGCAATTTTTACTCTGAAATATATGTATTGAAATTTTTAAAACTATATCTACCTTGAAATATAGAAAGTAAGAGCGCCCGCAGAGGGATAATATTAAAATGCTGTGGAAAAAAATCGTGCACCAAACCAGGAGCAAGATTAAAGCAAAACGTAACCTTGTTGCTTGAAACATCGTTGCTTAAAAATTCCGCATTCACACCCAAATATGAAAGAGTAAAATATGTCGAAAGGATGAACTAACTTTATTCCTAATTTTTTTTAATATCAGAGCTCAACACATCAAACAAATATTACCATCAGCAGCAAAATTATTGAAGAGCTGCAATCAGCAACTTATTCTGATACAGATGCAACTACAGCATTGTAAGATCACCAATATGTTTCAAATAAATTTGAGAGAAGGACGAGAGGTCAAGTTAGTAAATTGTCAAAAGGGGAAATATATCACATTATTTTAATTGTTGTTCTTAAAAATTGCATGAATATATCTTTATAATTATGATGTAACGTGAACATGCAACGAGATTTTAACGCTTATTTCAATCCTTTTATTCAGCTCGGCATTTAAAAACAGTTCAAATGAGCTGGAATCCCAAAGCAGAGAGAAATTAGTGTCTTCAACCAGTAGTGATATTGCTACATCACCAAACTTCGCCCATTCAACTGAACCGACACGTTTCTCAACAATGGATTCAACCTCAAGACCAGCAACAATGGACCCAACTACAATCACAACATCATCATCAACAGATCAGAGAACAACGCTGACAACTCCAGTTCTGACAGAAATATTTACAACATCATCAACCTGGTCTACCAAATTAACGGCAATCTCAACAACCTCAACAACATTGATTACGACAAAAATATCGTCTTCAACTACGACAACAAGAGCAACAACCTCAACAACAACTCCACCTTTAACCACAACTTCAACAGTACAATCTAATAATTTATTTTTTAAATATCAATTTAAACGCAAAATAGGATCTCATCGTAGAAAAATGCGAATCTTCATTCTCACTAGATGTAAAATATATACAATTATTTCCTTTTATTGCTTACCCTATTCTGAGTCCTTTCAGAAGGGACTTTTTGAAACCAATGGACGATTGAAAGGTTTAATTTCTTGAATTTTATTTTAATATTTACGAAAAATCGTATTCTGTAGATCCGGACAAATTCGGTTTTTGGGTCACCTCATGCAATCAACTTTTTGTGTTCGGCAAATCTTTGGTGAGCCTGCGCTCCTATATTTTTAATAATATATATGGAAATTTAATGCGTGCAGGTGACGTGGAGGGAAAACAACATCAAATGCGCTTCAATTGGAATGCAGCCGATTGAAATAGGAAACGACGCCAAATATCAGTGCTTCAAGGAATTGGGTTTGCAGAGACCCCCAAATTTATTTAAAAGGCGGATTTTAATTTAATTTTATTAAAAGCAATCAATTGGAAGTACGGGTCAAACTACTGGACCTCTGGCCTAAGGACACAAGGCAGTAAATTTTCGTGGTGCACCAAAAATGGATCTTCTGAGATGACCGGTTCTGTGGATCTTTGGGCGCCAGGCCAGCCCGATAATCTGAGCGGATCGGAAAACTGTGTTCACTTGAACATCAAAAAAGAAAATACTACTGTTTATTTAACCGACAAAAAATGCACCAACATCAATGTTTTTTCCTGCCAAGTAAATATTATTTAAATTATGTTGTTATGATATGAATACAGACGATCCGTATCAAATCTGTCAATATTTGCCTTTTTACAATTAAATTCGCAATGGAATACTTTATAATTTGTTAAATTTGCAGGGTCCGACAACGCCTCCGCCACCATGCTCGTCACCAGTTTGTCCCAATATCACGTGCAAAAGAAATGTAATTACAAATAATTGAATATTTCAAATGATAGCTGAATTTTGATCCCAAAAACAGATGTCACTTTATACAAATTCGACCAAAGAGGGCAAGACTTCCTACTATTTGACAAGTAAAAAAGGCGTAATAATTAATTTTTAGCGGCTATATTCTCGCTCCAAAACTCTTACAGATCCAGATATGTTCGGCTCCTGGTACAAGAAAAACAGCCGTTTTTACTTTTATAGCTACTCGAACCAGTCGCAAACAGTCTCTATAAATTAGAATTATCCGCTGACTAATTTTTTTTAAAAAAATATCTCGTTCAGTTCCTAGGGGCGATGAAAGCCTGCTGCGATTTAGGAATGAATCTACTCAGCCTCCAGTTTGATTACAAATTTGACGCAGTTATTGCTGGAATAAAAGGTTTAAGAAAATAAAGTAATAAAACGTCCAATGCTGACCGCTAAAAAACCATGAATGATTTTGGCAGCCCTTTAAATTTTGGGGCTGGCCCCTGCTGCCCATTTTGGCCACGGCAACTGGGGCTTTGCCGATTGCGCACGAAGGCCAATCGGGCAGTGAATTTAGCTAAATAGAACTTTATAAATATGTGCCTACCTGAAGCGATAAATTGATGATATTTTTAGCAGATTACTAACTATAAATTGTTTATTACCACAGAAAGATATGCAAATCCGGGCAACTTTTGGACTTCGGGCACAGACAGCGGTTGCGAGTCAACTTTCGGCTTCTGCGCTGTGAAACGTTTGCTTCGGAAAGATACCAACAATTGGCAGCCGGGACAGCCGAACAACGCAGGCGGAGCGGAGAATCACTTGGTTGTGTTCATCAATGGGTCAAGTGCATTGATGGCTGATTTTAACGGCGATGTAAAGCTCCGATACATCTGCGAGGTTTGAGCACAAAATCTTTAAACAACTGGATTTGAGACGCGAGCTGCGTTTATACAGTCCCGGGACACGTCCAATTCCGACTCAGCAGGCAAATCTGTGAGAGACGAGTGTGCTGCTATATACAATGTCAGCATGAGTGTGTAAATTAATTTTATTTTACTTCTAAATTTAATTTCATCCTATTCGAGGTGAAATTGATAATATGCTGAACAACACAAACTATGATTTGAGGATGAAAGTATGCTATATATTATTTAAAAGCTTGAAAATAGTGACGAAACCCGAATTTTGTGCTAACTAATTTTTTGTTAAGTGCTTCATCAAGTGCATTGGCGAAAATAGCGGTTTGGTATAATTTGTTTTATTCTTTTGGGCCATCCCGATCTTGAAAGTAAATTGTATAGATGATCGACGGAAAGTTTATTGAAAGTGAAGTTCTGGCCATTTTGGAAAAGTTGGCAGTTGGTAATTTGGAGGATCTCAAGAAAAACTTGATGATAGTAGACGAGTGCTCTAATTCCTCTGGTTAGCTTTTGTAGCTTTAATTTTAGATTTAATTCTTTAACTAAAACAGGTGGAATGGATGAGTGCGACAAGGCGGCGCAAATGATCAAGTGTACAAATGAAAAGGCGCCCGACGTACTCATGAGCGTAGTTAATGAAATGGAGAGGTCTATTTCTCAATCGGAGTCATCCCAGGTCACTCGAGTCCTTTATTAATTATTAGACAGATTATTCATCCTTTGATATTTCTTTCAGAACATTGCTCCGCTGCGCCCGCAGCCTACTTTTTGTGTCCAAGATTATCCTTGCTTTGTAGACGTGAGATATCTTTATTTTAAAGTGTTCCATATGAAAGCAATTAATAATTAACTTCTACTATTGCAGTCGTTCTTAAGAGCGAAGTACGACGAAACGACAACAAGTGAGAGCCCATTTTAAACATTAACAATTTTAATTTCTGGTAGTATTTATAATTTCACTATTTTTTTTAATTGGAATTATATGTAGTTTATTCCGTATTGTACATAAATAAGGAGCAATAGCTATATAATTCATAACAACATTCATATGCCTCTGCCTTCATTGGCGTATAAATATTTCATAATTTATGTTTAAATATTATTTAAATACTATTTTAAAAGCGAATTTTTATATTTCAGGTCAGGAGTTTGATATCCCAGTATCGTCCGCGACAAACTTCACTATTGATTGCGTTTGCGGCAAAAAATACCTGTTATTTACGATCTACAATGTATAAAATCGATTATGTATCACGCACTTGACTAAATGACGGGCTGGCTAATATTTAGTACAACTACAACGCCGGAAACAGTCTGTGCTGCAAGTTCGGCCTCCGGCTGGCCACTCTGGACACACTGCAGAAGATAGAGTGCGTTTTTAACAGCTCAGGTATACCATTCTCTAATTCTGATATGAGCGAACTGTGAATATGTTGTGGTATAGTATATGGATCGTCGCACAAGATCTGCAACTTCTGGATTCCCGTTGCTTGGCGTGACGGACAGCCGCGGTGGTGTTTCTCAAATTCTCCTTTGAATGACCTCGCTTTCGACACTTCTACTCTAGATCCCTCGATTCCGGGTTTTATTATGAATTACAATTTAAAGAAAATATCGTCATTTGATCTGAGCTCTGGCAATTATGCACATGTTTTGTGCGAAGATTATTAAATTTCAATGTTTTTCTAACTTTATAAACTAAGGATGTGGTTTTGTAGGGACGCAAACTCTAAAGTTCAAAAGCGTGTGAAATAAACATTACTTTAAAGGGGTCAGAAAGACATGTCAACGCACCATTATAGATTTTCTTATTTTCATATGAGAAATATTAGTCAAAGTTTGTTATTTTCGTGTTATACGGAGGAATTTGATTTGTAACCCCACATTTTATGCATATGATTACCTTAAAAAATAAACAAGCTTTCCAGTGGTGTGCTCAAAAAATTAATTTGGCCTTAAATTTTCTCAACATAAGTGACTGCGCGCAGTGAAAATAGGAATTTTTCAAATGTCGTAATTTTTGCATCTCTAAATCTCGAGTTCCAACAATTAGAACTGCAAAAACCACCCACCATTAGACTCGTCTCGACCTGCCCTGAGCAGCTGAAAGGGTGTTTTCCTGTTTTCCCTCCACCCCTAAAAGATGCTTCACTTTTTTTGAGGGAGTATAGCAAATTAGGGGTGGAGGGTAAACACCCCTAAACCAAAAGCTATAGATTTTGAATGCTACCAAATTCATGGAAGTTCCAACACCCATCCGACCAATAACAAAGGATTTGACACGTTTAGCTCATTGGCTCCATGGCTGACGTCACAGGCGAGGAAGGGACACATTACAAGGTGCCTCGCCTATTTCGCCGTCTCTGGCCAGGCCAGCGGGGTGGTCACTATCTTAGCAGGGACGCGTTCGGGCCATAAGAGTGACCACCCCCTGTTTCTGGCTTACCGTGGGAAAGGAAAAACTTGAAAATCATTGCGAAACATAGAGTGTCGGTTGTTTGTGTGATGAGCGAGGGACAATAAATTAGTTATCAGAGTTAAAAATATTTCTAACATGAAAATTCCGTTTTGTAAACAAGTTTAATATTTAACATCGCCAATGTAAAAAGATTACAATTACATTGAAACGTTATCACATAATAACATTGCGACATTTAATATGTCCAAGACAATTTAATTGTTGGATGGACATTCCCGAAGATTTGGATCATTGATCATGCTGCAGCCACTTTTTTCCCACTCCAGAAAGCCACGGTCGAAACCGCTGTTGGAGCACCGATTGATCTTTGGACACCAAACACACTATAAAGAAAAACATTAATAACAATTAAAATTCGATAGATCCATAATATTACTTTGCTTATTTAGAAATTTAAAGTGAACTCGCCTGGCCTGTCGTGCAAGTAGCGCAGTCTGTGAACGAGTTGCATGTAGGGAGCGGTTTTAGCTCGATTGCAGCAGTGTTTGCAGATCTATTACCCCTTATAAAAAAATCACCGATCTCAATTTCGCCGTATGGATAACGCCTATCGGGACCTGTAATAAAAAAACTTGCAAATTCTGCATTGATTTATAGGCGTATAGAAATCATTACTGGTCCGAAAAGAGTTGGCGATGCCGATTTTCAATTCTGAAAAATTAGGCGGCAAATCTTTATGAGTCCTCATGGACAAAATCTGCTTGTAAACGAACACGATTGATCCATTCTTGTGCAAAGTCACCTGGAGGCTTATATTCCGTCCATATCCGTAAAATGACGAAGGAGACAAATTTACATTTCCCCATTGGACGAAGAAAGTTGTTTCTGAAAGCAAAATCTTAGCTAATTTTGTGTATTTTAGACACACCCAAAAAAATACCGTTGCTTACGCATTTGAGGTAGCTATTTTCACTGAAGAACAATTTTTTTAGTAAAGGTGCTACGTAATTAATGCAGGGCTTTCGCTTCTCCACGCAAATGTGTCCGTCTTCACTCACCGACACTTCATTCGCAATGTATCCATAAAACGAAAAGTTAAAAGGTAGCTTGACACTCTGCAACATAAAATTTATTTTTTAACTTCTGTTAACCACAGGGCTCGATGCATTGCCATCTTTTTACCTTCCCTCAGCAACTGATAGATCTTTTTATTTACTAGCCAGACATTTATTTGTCCCTAAGGCCACAAGAAAAGTGCGAAAACTAGTGGTATACGTCACAACTACCCCACTGAAAGCTATTGAAGCATTTCGAGTAGCTTTATAAATAACTTATAGCCGCAAAAGGTGATTACTTTTAAGACTTAAAAATGATCATATATCTCACTTGCTGATTTTCGCACCTTTCCAGCGGCTTAAGCCGTTTCAATAAAAGACGCCTCTGTGCCAGGAGGCGAAAAGATGGCCATGATAGGAGCTTAAGCTCCTCTGCGGCCACTCGGGCCCCATGTTAGTTCATAGTCCACTGGATGTGCCGAGCAAAGGTTACAAAATACACTCCTAAGAATGCCTACACAATCAGAGGCATTGGTTATTTTATGCTTACACCTAAATAGTAAACTGGGAATTTTGTTTTATACATCATTTACTTGTGATCGATGCCATTGTTGGACAGAGTCTTTTGGCCGAAAGAATTCGAGGTAGGGGTTACGTGACGCTTTGCTGAAGGGAAGTTTTTCTACCGAGTCCATGTTGACCCATAAAGAGTTAATCAAATCTTCGTCTTCAATCACTTTGACGGAGAAATACCCATTATTTTCTAACAATTCGTTCTTCTGTGCACGTCTGCCTCCTATATATTTGTTCTCGAATTTATACCATTATGTTCTAATTTGAAAATCTTACCATTTTCATCATCTTCACAGATAATGTGAGGAATTAACAAAATTACAATCACGCTCCACAACATTCCTCTTGATAGCTTTCGTGCTGACGAGCCGTGCTCATACTTGATTGCTCCCAAGTAGCTCACGAACAGTGGGGTCCGGATGTTCGATAAAATTGGTTCACACTGCGCAGATCCAAGATGGCGTCTGAATGTGGGAAGCAAAAAGCTCTCTTTGGATTCCCGCACGAGTGTCAAGAGTTTGTTTTTACGATCCAAAAGACACAATTAGTACAAGTAATGCAAATTATGTCACAATATTGACAAAAACTTGCTTCTTTTTGAGCGTCGCATGAATCTGGCCCCCTCTGCTCACGAACATTTGTGACAGTGGCATGATTGAGAAATTCTACGTTTCAAATGCAATAAAATTATGTAGTGCTGTGTGCAAGATCAAGTATTTTGGAAAACAATAATAATATACGTAATAACAGATTGACCCAATTGCAATTTAATTCCAACATGCAACGTTCTATATTATTGTTTACTCAACAAAATTCTGAAGGAACTCTTTTGGGTTTAAAATGTTTGGCAAATAAAACTTTTTGGCACACAATCAAATGAATAACAATTGATAAATTCAAGAAAAGGTTTAAATAATAATATAATATTGCTACGCAGAGCTTTGTTTTACAAATTTATTAGCTGTTATTCAATTTAATTTTTTCCAGTGAAGTTTTATTCCTTATCGTCCTTATGAGTTAATTCACTGACTAAAACGTGAAGTTGCACAATTATTGAGCTGTAAGCAACAATAAAAGACCAAGCCTGAAAGTTTATAAAAAATTAATTAATTTAATTTTTTATTTTCAATTCATCATATTCAAACCGTGAAAAGGCTAACTCTGCTGATTGCAAAAACCCCCGCAATCATAAATTTCGAATCGTCTGCGTCTGCACTGTGCATTAGCTCTTGACTGAACAAAAGCGCCTAAAACTAATTAATTCAAAAATCAGCGTTCCTCGGAAAATACCTCCTCAATTGGAGCTGCACTTTTCATCTCCAGACTTAAAATAACAGACTTTGTCTTCTGGCACTGAAAAAAAGCTTATTTAGAGAAAATATTGATATCGGTTAAATTTTTACTTCATGAGAAACTGATCCATAGGAAGAAACCAGGCAGAAAACAAATGCGTTGGTCAATAAAAGCCAGATCAAATTTGCAAACATGTAAAAGACGTCCTCTTCCATATTCAACGCACCAAAAAATGATAATATTGAGGTCAAAACCCCGTAAAGGGATATGCATGAGTCACAAATCCAAAAGGCCGTGGAAACCGTAAGCATTTTTGTACTCAATGAGCTGTTTATGTTGGAAATAATTGAACGCAGTAAAGAGTGGTTCAGCCGGTGTTTGAACAAGATCCGTGTCTTGGTTTCATCAGACAGGCTGTTGCAGTTCTAGAAGAAATTTTACCCTTAATTATTTTTACTCTATATTGGGTACGTGCGTAATTTAAAAATAAATCATTTCTGCGAGATAATGCCATCTAAAAAAATGACAATTTACCAAAAGGTCCGAATTGATGTCTGCAAAGGCCGCTTGCAAGGTGGCGGCGAACATGGAATGCAGAAGACAATGTGCCTGAACAGCAATGTATGGCCAGGTCAATCCATTCACTTCTGGGTGGTATTGAATCGTTTGAAAAACTAACAACGCCCCGAAACTCATCGCAATTAAAAATAAACCTATTCGTCGCATTTTCTTCGCTTCTTGTAAAATGTTTCTGCTCTTAAATGACTTTACATGGTTTCCCAAAACCGACATCCAAACGTCCACGTCCTGCGAGTGCCTGAATTTTAGCAAGGCGTACGTGGTGACCAATGCAAAACCGACGAACTGCTCGGGTATAAACATGAAAAAGGCAACAATGTTTGGTTCGTGATGGTCCCTCAGCTCAACCACAAATTCCTGTAATTTACCAATTTTAAAATCATCAACAAAATTTTGGAATTTTTTAAAATACCCAAATGACGCCGCCAATAAGATGAAAGCAAGTAAAAAAAGTACAAAATGAATAACAATGATGCAGAAAAATGAGAATTTTTCCACTTTTTGGGTTCAAGCAGCAGATACCGAGTATTCTGTTAAGTCTGAGCACAGACGCAAAAGCCTCTTCCATCGTCTTGAAGAAGAATGACAAAAGGCAATAATGTTTAAGTGCACGCTCACTGAGAAAATAAAAGTTTCATGGGGGAAACTGAGCGCTCTTCAACATCGTGCGCTTTCATGCGAGCAAAATAATCATAGCTTTAGAGGGTCAAATTGGAAGTGAAAGACGTCTGAACACCTTTATTGATTTTCTTATTTTATGGGAAAGTAGTCTAAGTGACCAAAAACTATTTCTGAATGATAGGAAAAAATACAATGCAAGAGAAATTTGCATATTCATCATTTGATTTGCTGCTAAACATGACTTTAGAGGGATTTATTCCATTTAATATTATTTATATCATTCCTTTTAAATTAACGAAAAGAATTGAATTATTTTTAGACCAGCAGAGAAATTTTTCTATGTTTAAAGGGGAAAAAATTAAATTGAACAAAAGTTCTAATGAACTAGAATCCTCAAAAGAGAAATTATTTTCTTCATCTATAAGTAGTTCTATATTGCTATCACCAACCTTCACCTATTCTGCTGAACCAGCAAGAGAAACAACCACACCTTTCAACCACAACGCCAGCCCCATCTTTAGCAGTACAAAATAATAATTGTCATTTTAAATTTCAAGTTTTTTCTTTTACATTATTTCAATTTTGAAGGAAAATTGGATCTCATTGTAAGAAAATGCGAATCTTCATTCCTACTAGATGTAAACTTCGCCGGTTTTTCCTCCAACGGAAACGCCGGGTTTGATCAAATAATATTTTTAAGCGTTGAGGATGGAGTCCGTTCTTATCTTTAAATTTTTCAGTCTTGCTAAATGTATTTTCCTACATATGGCGATCAAAATAAAATAAAACCAGTCGATCGTCCATTTTTTCCAGGATATTGGCAACTCTATTTTTGGTCGAACAAGGATATCGTTGAAGCCATCGAGAAGGCTGGCTTCCAAAACTTGAGCGTGAAGAGGAAAAAGCCGAGAAACTCGTTAGTAGGCCGTCTGCAGCCGTACGTCGTGGGAACAGCAACCAAGCCCTGATTCTGAGCCATGGAGGATTTTTTCAATTTTGGGAACGAGCTTTTCGAATGCGACAAGCAGCAAGTTGAAAGGGCAGCCCCTCAATTCACGCCTCTTTATTTCTCTCCTAAAGACTGTGATGGCGACGCAAAGTTCAAGGAGGATTCGAAATTGTACAAGCAGTACGCCGACTACCTGTATTTTAAGGGCGATTACAGCGCTGCCTCGCTCGCGTACCAAGAATTGAGGCACGCGTACCAGGGTAATTTGTTCATGGCCAAGTGTGTGCAGGATAGTGAAGCCTGGTGTTTGGCCAAGTTAGGACGCACAAATGAAGCCGAAGCTGTCGCCCAGCTGTTGATGGAACAGGAAAACACCTACGAAAGCAAACGTCACATCGATCATTTCCTGGAAAAACCAAAAATCATTCCAAAAAATAGAGCACCTGTTGTTTTTGTGACGCACGAGGACCAAAATTTAACGATGGAACCATGACTAACACTAAACAACACACCAGCATCCTTGTTTTTAATGTTCAGATTTTTTTGCTTTAAATGACGTGAAAAAGGAAACAACTAAAAGCTGGAACTCCAACAACAATCGTTTAAAAACTTTGATCATTTGTCTAACAACACACTTCTGAATATGCAGATATTGAAGATCTTTTTCTTTCTAAACATCCTGGTAATATTCAATTTATTGTTTATCTCATAAAACTGTGCGTGCTTATTGTTACAAAAAAATTATTGCTCTATCTAGTCATGTCTTAGCGTGTAAATATATTATTAAAGATAAAATTACTAAATAATGTCGTTCTTATTTTGATGATAAATGATAATTCATGCATAAACCGGTAGATGAGCTGACTTTATCTATAGATTGATTATCCGATTTTCGTATATAAGACACCATTCTTCTCGCTTTATGCCAAAAGGAGCCATGTTATGCTTTTGAAAAATGCCTTCTAATATTCTGGACTTGAAACCAAAATGGCTCTTGAATAATTTTAGGCTTGGATATTAATGTAAAGTGAAATCCCTCAAAATAAAAAACAAATATCGCTATATATTATAGTGATACAAATTATTTTTAATTTTCGTAGTTCGTCGGCCTGAACAGCGCAGCAAAGTCTCCAAAAGCAAGAAACAAAAAATCTGGCCTTAGAGGTAATTTTTTAAGTTTGATTCAACAAAAAAATCTGCTAACACAGATTAATACGAATGACTTTAAGCAATTTTGTATGCTCCAAAATATATGCATTGAAATTTTTAAAACTATAACACTACTGTCTACCTTGAATTATAGAAAGTAAGGGCAACCGTAGAGGAATAATATTAAAATGCTGTGGAAAAAAATCGTGCATCAACCCAGGAGCAAGATTAAAGCAAAACGTAACCGAGGGGTTCAAAACATCGTTGCTAAAAAATTCGGCATTCACACCCAAAGATGTGAGAGTAAAATTTATCGAAAGGGTAAACTTTTAAACCTAATTATTTAAAAATCAGAGCTCAACAAAGGAAACAGAGATTACCATCACCAGTATAAATAATGAAGAGCTACAATCAGCAACTTATTCTGATACAGATGCAACTACAGAATTGTAAGATCACCAATATGTTTCAAATAAAGTTAAGAGGAGGACGCCAAATTAGTAAATAACAATCAAAAAAGGAAATATAAATATGTTTATCAAAATTTTATTGTTCAAATATTGCACGAATATTTGTATGGTATAGCTTGCACAGACAATGAGACTTTTTTAACGCTTATACATATTTCAATCCTTATAATAAGGAATTTAAAAACAGTTCAAATGAGCTGGAATCCAAAGCAGAGATAAATTATTTGCTTCAACCAGTAAAGATATTGCTACATCACCAATCTTCGCCCATTCAACTGAACCGACACGTTTCTCAACAATGGATTCAACCTCAAACCCAGCAACAATGGACCCCACTCCAATTACAACACCATCATCATCAACAGATCAGAGAACAAAGTTACCAACTCCAGTTTTGACAGAAATATTTACAACGTCAACAATGATCACAACAAAATTATCGTCTTCAACAAGAGCAATCACCTCGGCAAAAACTCCACCTTCAACCACAACTCCACCCCCATCTTTAGCGGTACTAATATGATAATTTTTTATTACCGGCTTTTTAAATTATGACGGTAAATAGGATCTCATCGTAGGAAAATGCGAATCTTCATTCCCACCAGATGTAAAATACAGTATGTCATTGGATCATTTTATTTTTTTCAATATGAGACCTTTCAGAAGGGACTTTTTGAAATCAATGGACGATTGAAAGGTTTAATTTCTTGAATTTTATATTAATACTTACGAAAAATTGTATTCCGTAGATCCGGACAAGTTTGGTTTTTGGGTCACCTCTTGCAACCAACTTTTTGTGTTCGGCAAATCTTTGGTGAGCGTTCGCTCTTATATTTTTAATAATATATATGAAAATTTAATTTGTGCAGGTGACGTGGAGGGAAAACACCATCAAATGCGCTTCAATTGGAATGCAGCCGATTGAAATAGGAAACGACGCCAAATATCAGTGCTTCAAAAAATTGGGTTTGCCGAGCGCCCCAAATTTATTTATAAAAAGGTTTAATATAATTTTGTTAAAAGCAATAAATTGGAAGTACGGGTCAAACTACTGGACCTCTGGCCTAAGGACACAAGGCAAAAACTTTTCGTGGTGCCACAACAATAATGGTTCTGTGCGTTTTTGGGCGCCTGGCCAGCCCGATAATTTAAACGGATCAGAAAACTGTGTTCATATGAACATAAAAACAGAAAACACTACTGTCTATTTGACCGACAAAAAATGCACCAACATCAATGTTTTCTCCTGCCAAGTAAATATTATTTAAATTAGGTTAGATATCTTTAAATTTTTGCCATTTTACAACGGAAAGTAATATGGAAGCAATATTCTAGATTTTCAAGTAACGATCATGATCTCTTAAGAGTTATTAAAATTTGATTAGGGATTAATTTTTTCTAATCTATATTATTTATTAATTTTACAGGGTCCAACTACGCCTCCACCACCATGCACGTCACCAGTTTGTCCCAATATCACGTGCAAAAGAAATGTAATAACAATTATTTAATATTTCAACTGAATTCTGCATGAATTTTGATCCCAAAAACAGATGTCTCTTTATACAAATTCGACCAAAGAGGGCAAGACTTCCTTCTATTTAGCATGTAAAAATAAATGTACAATTATTAATTATCAACGGCTACACATGGGCTCCAAAACTGTTACAGATCCAGATATGTTTGGTTCCTGGTACAAGAAAAACAACCGTTTTTACTTTTATAGCTACCCGAACAAGACGCAAACAGTCTCTATATAAATTAAAATTATGCGCTAACTAATTTTAAAAAAATATATCTCGTTCAGTTCCTAGGGGCGATGAAAGCGTGCTGCGATTTAGGAATGAATCTACTCAGCCTCCAGTTTGATTACAAATTTGACGCAGTTTTGGCTGGAGTGAAAGGTCTCTATTAAATTAATCAATTTATGGACCACACAATGCTTAATTGATATTATTGCGGGGCACCTCTGATTTTCGCAGCCCTTTTCTTTGTAGGGCTGGCCTCTGCGGCCCATTTTGGCTTTGCCTGTTGCCAATCGGGCACTGAATCCAGTTATTAATACAAAACTGATAAATGAATTTATCTGTCTACCTGCTGGAGCGATAAATTGATGATAATTTTTATTTAAATTTTAAATTTTATTAACTATATTGTTTCTTATCGCAGAAAAATATACAAATCCGGGCCACTTTTGGACTTCAGGCACTGACAGCGGCTGCGAGTCAACTTTCGGCTTCTGCGCTGTGAATCGTTTGGTTCGAAAAGATACCAACAATTGGCAGCGGGGACAGCCGAACAACGCAGGCGGAGCGGAGAATCACTTGGCTGTGTACATCAATGGGTCAAGTGCATTGATGGCTGATTTTAACGGCGATTCAAAGCTGCGGTACATCTGCGAGGTTTGGACACAAAATCTTGAAACGACTGAATTTGAGACGCTGAGTTTACAGGCCCGGGACACGACCAAATCCGCCTCAGGAGGCAAAGCTGTGAGAGACGAGTGTGCTGCTATTTACAATGTCAGCATGAGTGTGTAAATTAATTTTATTTTACTTCTGTAATTAATTTCATCCTATTCGAGGCGAAATTGATAATATGCTGAACAACACAAACTATGATTTGAGGATGAAAGTATGCCATATATATTATTTAAAAGCTTGAAAATAGTGACGAAAACCGAATTTGTGCTAACTAATTTTTTGTTTAAGTGCTTCATCAAGTGCATTGGCGAAAATAGTGATTTGGTAAATTATTATTCTTTTGGGCCATCCCAATCTTGAGAGTAAATTGTATAGATGATCGACGGAAAGTTTGTTGAAAGTGAATTTCTGGCAATATTGGAAAAGTTGGCAGCTGGTAATTTGGAGGAATTCAAGAAAAACATGATGATAGAAGATGAGTGCGTTAACTCCACTGGTTAGCTTTTGTAGCTTCATTATTAGTTTTACTATACATTTTAACTTACAAAGGTGGAATGGATGAGTGCGACAAGGCGGCGCAATTGATTAAGTGTGCGAATGAAAAGGCGCCTGACGTGCTCATGAGCGTAGTTGATGAAATGGAGAGGTCCATTTCTCAGTCGGAGTCAGCACAAGTCTCTCGCGATTCCTATTATTTATTCGACAGATCATTCATCCTTTGATATTTCTTTCAGGAAATTGCTCTGCTGCGCCCGCAGCCTGCTTTTTGTGTCCAAGATTTTCCTTGCTTTATAGACGTGGGATCTTTTAAGGATGTGAAATATGGAAGCAATTAATAATTTATCTATTATTGCAGACGTCTTTAAGAGCGACGTTCGACGAAACGACAACAAGTGAGGGGCATTTCGAACATTAACAATTTTAATTTCTGGGAGTATTTAAAATCACTATTTTTTAATTGGACTTGTGGGATATTCAAGTATTGTACATTTTAGCTATTTATCAACGGCTGAAATTAATTTGTCAACTTAAATAATCTTTTTTGAAGTTTAAATCAAATGTAGCTTGTTCCTAATTGTTTATGAATGAGGAAGTTGCAAATATTTTAATACAAATTTTAAAAGCGAATTTTACTGACTTTTTCATATTTCAGGTCAGTGGTTTGATATCACAGTATCGTCCTCGACAAACTTCACTATTGATTACGTTTGCGGCAAAAAGTACCTGATATTCTCGATTTACATTGTAAATATATAATCAATGTATGTATCGCGCACTTGCCAAAATAACGGGTGGCTAATTTTTTAGTTCTCCTATACCAATGGAAACAGTATGTGCTGCAAGTTTGGCCTCCGATCGGCCACTCTGGACACACTGCAGAAGATGGAGTGCATTTTTAACAGCTCAGGTACCATTCTCTCTAATTCTGATATGAGTGAACCGTGAATATGTTGTGGTATAGTATATGCATCGTCGTACAAGAACTGGAACTTCTGGATTCCCGTTGCTTGGCGGGACGGACAGCCGCGGTGGTGTTTCTCGAATTCTTCATTGAGTGACCTCGCTTTCAACACTTCTACCCTAGATCCCGCAATTCCTGCTTTTATTATGAATTACCAATCTAAGAAAATATCATCGTTTGGTTTAAACTCTAGCTTTAATGCACATGTTATTTGCGAAGATTATTAAATTTCAATATTATTCTGGCTTTAAACCAAGGATGAGGTTTTTGTGAGGATAAACTGTAAAATATTAACGCTGTGTGTGTGCTAAAGGTTTTTAATGTTATGTTAATTAAATATTCACTCCTTCAGTAATAGCTGGAAATATTTTTTACATCGTAACATTTTACAACATTCTTGTTTTCAAATTTTCATAATTATTTTGACCAATGTATATTTTGTTAAATTTATGTAATAATAAGATGTTAAATTTTTTGTGATTTACTCAATAAATATGCGAGAAAGAGTCAAATTGGAAGTGAAAGACGTGTCAAAACCTTTAAAGATTTTCTTATTTCTGCATGAAAAAGTAGTCCAAGTGACTAAAAGCATTTCTGAGAATGATAGGAATAAAATACGAGAGAAATTCGCATTTTTATAATTTGATTTGCTGCAAAAAACGACCATTGAGAGATTATTTAATTCATTCCCGACAAAAAATAATCATTTTTAGAGCAGCAGAGGAATCTTTCCAAGCGTAAGAGGAGAAATTAAATTTGTATCGGAAATTTACAGAAATTTAATATTTTTAACAAAAAACTCAAGCATACTAAGTTTTTACTGCTACTCTGAAAGAATTCAAAGCCTCGAACTCATATATAATGGAAAATTAATTTTGTTAGTGCGCATCACACCACGGTCCCTTTCGAAACCAATTGATGAGCTACGCAGTAGTTTTTATCCTATACACATAAATATGAATTATTTCCAAATGTACTTCTAATCAGAGGAAAATTCTACGAGACGGAAAGTTTGACATCAGTATACAAATAAATTAATTTTCAACACACCATCTCGGGACGAGAATAGAAAATAATAAAAAATTGACTCATTTTTTCACTACTTTAGGGTTCGAAGCTTGGTTTTCTGATTACTTTAACATTTTGGTAAAAATTAACTCAATTTTGGTTGTGAGACTATTCTATTAAAAATCATAAAGCCTTGGAAATCCCCATTAGATTTCATTTGAGTAAAGAAACAATAATTTCAGCTTTATTTCTGAATTGGATGAATTATTATTAATGCGTAGCTATTGGTTATAAAAACTTTTATCTTTAAGTCAATCGAATAAGCAGCAAAACAAGGAATTAATTTTTACGATTCAAAATATTACAAATCAGTGCCACAATTCCATGAATGTGGATTTTTTGTTTGCGCATTTCCAACGAGCGTCATAGCATCAAGGTGCATCTCCACTTCAGAGAAATTCGGAAGCATTCCAGAAAAGTAAGAAATTCCTTTGCTCGAGATATTCCATGAATTTTCTTCCACCTCTGAATACCAGGTTGGCCTGGTCGAGATTTATCCACATTCCCACTCTAGAGCTAGACCAAGGCGCAAGCAAGGTAGCTAATATTAGACGAAAATCAAATCATTTTTAAGGTAATTTTCATTACTGTAATTTTACATTGCATAATTGTAGGATTTAACATTGTTTAATTATCATTATAGAATAATTGAGACGTACAATGGCTGCCAATATGATCATGCCGGGTACTCATCACCAACTATGCAAAGTTCAAGTTGGCTGCGGCAATAAAACTGTATTAATTATTAATATTATTTTTTTCCCTAAAAAACTAAATCATTTTCATTTGAAACTTTAGGAGGTGCGTGTTTATCCTCAGAATATATTGAAAAAAGCTTGTCCAACCCTGTGTCATGTGATAGAAAAGTATCGCGCCAAAGAATCTGTGCCGATTCGTATAGAAGGTTCTCCTCAAGCATTTGATGCAGCAATGAGGTAAATTTTTCATTCCATTTTTGACTAAATTAACCGTCTTAAAATTAAGGTTTCTTTCGGAGACATCAAAAGAGAAGAATTTTCATCTGGATGAATTTAGAGCGATTGAATTTTTAGACTTTGCCTGGAAATATCAATCGCCGGAACTGAAAAAAGCTGCCGAAACACTGTGTCTGAAGGCGGATTTTGCTAATTTGGATGGCCGCAGCCTAATCAATTATCACTCCTCGTTCCTGACAAACAAGCTCTGGACAGGGAAAGAGGATCGAGAAAAAGTATGTATTTTTTATTATAATTTAAGCTCATTATTTAACCATTTTTTTCATAGGAACTACTTGAGGAAATTTCCAGACGAGGAACGGAGGTTCTAAATTATTTAGCAGAGTCCAAGAAAATGTGTTTCGACACTGTGAAGAAAATCCTCGAACAACCTCGACTAAATGTGTTTAAAGAGAAGGACGTTTTTGACTGCATCAATGCGTGGAGAAATAACATAAGCAAAGCTGTTGAAGAAAAGGAATACGGCAATAACGAGTTTATCATATTTCAACAACGTTGTAAGGACGAGTTGCTGCCTCTGATTCAATTCGAATTTTTCTCAGTGTACGATGTTCACCAACTCTTTGACGAAGAGACCTCATCATTGAGTTTCACAGAGAAGATGACGCTTGTGAAAAAAAATCCCCCACGAAACATCAATCTAGGTTTGCTGCTCCACATGTTAACACTAGGAGAAGAACATTCCCCAGACGGTGGTTTGAATTTGGATTATTTGTCACAGTGGAGGGGATACTTTATTCCCTTCACTCATCAAATGATGTTTTTGAAATCTGAGGACGATTTGGAGAATAAGATTTATGGTGCCGAGCAAACTTTGAATATTCAACCTCTGAAATTGGATTTGTGCCTCATGTCGGTCAGACTGTACAATCTGCAAGGCCTACAACGTAATCGGGAAACTAAGCTGTTGTCCTTTTCGGTTGCAGTGATGAGATATGAAGGCAAATTAAAACAAACTGAATTAATATCTTACTTCAAGTGGAGGATGGGTGAGTCGAAACGTTTCATACTGAGGTATCCTTGCCTCCTGAAAAAAGGTCAAAAGTACAGGATTATAGTGACCAACCTGGGGAACACACAAGAAAAACAAACTTTTTTCCAGCCTGCGTGTGATGGGCAAGATTTTGAAAATATTTTACAAGTTCGTGGAACTGGAAACATCTGCGGACTTACCTTTGCTTTTGCAAATAGAAGCGTGTGTGACGAGAATGAGATTGAAACATCAGATTGATATATTGAACACTTGAGTTTTCGTGTAAGGTCCTTTTGACCTTTTAAATCATAATTCAGGCTAATTACTCTATAAAATGTATTATATAGTATCTATAAATGTAAGATTAATTTTTCTTTAAAAATTTTACATATGTATGGTAAACTATTGAATTCAAACATAATAAATAATAAATATTTCTGTACTCATTATGACCATAATGACAAATAACATGCAATTTTCGCATTTTTATTAAACAAATAACCTCTTACTATTATCGATTCTACGTGTTTTTAATTCTCTCATTAAATTCTATGTCTTCAAATCAAAATCTTTTTTGTTGGTCTTTCAAATTTTCTTAGAAGAGTGACAAAAGGCAAAGGCAATAATGTTTAAGTGCACGCACACTGAGAAAAGAAAAGTTTCACGGGGGGAAAAGAACTGCGAGCTCTTCAACAGCGTGCGAAATAGATATAACTTTGGGGTCAAATTGGAAGTGAAAGACGTGTCAACACCTTTATAGATTTGCTTATCTCTAATTTTAAGTGAGAAAGTAGTTCAAAAACTATTTCTGAATGAATAAAAAACGGCAGGAATTCTCATCATTATCATTTTTAATTTGCTGCAACATTGACTTTTGAGAGATTTTCTTTTTAATATTATTTATTCCATTCCTTATTTTTAATTATTTTTATAGCAGTAGATAAATTTGTCCAAGCTTAAGGAAAAAATTTTAATTTAATATTTTTTTACTAAGTTTTTACAGCTGCCCTGAAAGTTTTGATTGCCTCGAGCTCATATAATGGAAAATTATTTTTGTTAGTGCGTATCACCACGGTGTCCCTTTCGAAACAAATTGATGAGCTATATACGCAGTAGTTTTTATCCTATGTAAATATGAATTATTTCAAAATGTAAGTCTATAATCAGAGGAAAACTCAACGAGATGGAAAGTTTGACATCAGTATACAAATAAATTAATTTTTAACAAACCATTTTGAGGCGAGAGAAAAGTAAATAAAAAATATTGACTCATATTTTTTGACTACTTTAGGGTCCGAAGCTTATTCATTAGGTCAGTTTCGGAGTGAGTCTCAAGGCTGCAGCATAGATCAACGCACGCAGAGATGACACAATTTCAAAATCTGTTTTTTATTTTGGTAGCTCTCTTGGTGGCTCCAGTGGTTCCTCTCAGTTTCTGCGAGGATGCTGATTACTGTTGAGTAGAAATTTACTATTTGAACGTATTTCCCGGAAAAACCGTCATAATTCTTAAAATCCATATTTTGTTTTACATCGTTTTCAACTCACGTTTCACTCCCTTTTAAATCTAATACATTAATTTGACTAAAACGATAATTATCTCTTTGTGTTAAACAGCCACTGAAAATGGAGCTCCAAAGGCTATCTTTGGTTCAAACCTAGGTTACTTCCGGTTCTACGCGGTAAAAGACGACCACTTGGCCAACTCATTGTGGGTTAACACGGATGCAGGTGGAACAATATATTTTAGCAATATTACCAAACCAGCCTACGACAATAGGTTTGAACCGACAAACCGATATGCCATGGTAATTATGGAAACTATAATTTTTAACCTTGAAACTTCTCACATGTGGAGAAAAAATTGTGTGATTTAATTTAGCTTAATTTAGTTTCAAAGTAATATTTATTAATATGGTTCTGCAGGGCTACTTTGCCCCATGTCCAGACAAAATATAACATCAGTTTGTACAAAATTGTTTAAAAGAGAGGTGGTTTAGTATTTCTTGAAAAACTGTTCTTTTAAAAACTCCTTGACACCACTTTAGTTTCCGTTGTGATAGACATTGGGCGGAAGGTTGTTCCACTTTGAACTTTAAAACAGTTTTCGGGCCTTTCAACACTTACAAAATTGGGCCAGCAGTTTCATTTGATGCGCTCTTGTCCTGCCAAAAAGGTTAACATCGTACATTTTGGTTACTATAAATGGCACAGATAAGGCGGACAGTTTTTATGCAGAATTTTGTGTGTCTCCTATCAACAACATTTAATATTTGACATTTATTTATAGAGAGCATAAAGTTTTTGGCCACGTTTGACATTATAAATATAACGAATTACATTAATCCGCGCAGTATTTGTTGTAGTTTTAGCAATTTTAATTCAATATGTTTCAGTTGCCAACTCTTTCATTTGACTTCCCGTATTATGGGACCATCATAAGAAGTATGAAAGTAGACATCGACGGCAAAATTTGCATGGGAAAGATGGGATTTCCAGATGATGATTGTGTTTCCTATATTGCGCCGCTGGGGACAAAATTGTTCTTCCCCAGAGACAAAAGCTACATTAAATATTACGACACTGGTATATATTATAGCTTTTGTTTGCTCATCGAAATCTCCTTATTCTTTTTGTTCAATTATAGGCAAATCGTTAACAGTGCAATGGGGCAACGTGGACTTGTACCCGCCATTTTACGTGCTCGAACTAAACGCGAGCTTTCAAGTGACTTTGTACGAAAACGGTACAGTCCAGTTGGTTTACAAGCAGATGATGACGTCCATGTACGACCTATATAATTCTAATTTTATCACTGATTTAACCATCGGCATGAGTGACTCGTTCAAACTAGAGGCTGGGCGTAAGTGACACAATTTTTCGTTGTATTTTACAAAATAACGCTACGGCCTGAAATTTCAGGTAATAATGTTGATGTAAAGCCTTACGGCGTAATTGAGTTGAAGAATCGACTGAGCTCGGATTTCGAAATAGAAACCGGAACCGTGATAACGATGAAGCCACTTCCCATTTGTAACATGTTCACTAATAGCAAGTCTTGCGAGAAGAGCAGAAAACTAATTAAGGTAAGCCAAAATCAATGTTGATATCAAAAAAATTGCAAATTTTAAAACATTGCATAATTGACAATAAAAAACTAAATTTAAGAATTTTATAAATTAGAACAATAATTCTTATAAATTAGTATTCAATGACCTTATTAATGCAAAAGGTTTAGCTTTTTTATAAAATCAGCGGGGTTCACATTTGCGATGAAATTGGTTCGCACTGCGCAGATCCAAGATGGCGTCTGAATGTGGGAAACAAAAAGCTCTCTTTGGGTTGCCGCTCGAGTGTCAAGAGTTTGTTTTTACGATCCAAAAGACACAATTAGTTAAGAGTAATCCAAATTATGCGTCACAATATTGACCAAAACTTACTTCTTTTCGCGCATTTTCACGCGACCTTTTTTTCGCGCCATACTCCACCGGACGCCATATCTGCGCGTTGCACGAATCTGTACCCCGCTGGATTAAATGTTGTTAATATTTCAATTTTAGCCATTCATTATAATTGATTACTGAACAAATTAAGGAAAAATTCCCGAGTTTGAAGAGGAAATTTTTCGTTTGCTTGTGCGGCCAGGAAGTGAAATTTATAAAAAAAAATTGGAATTTCAGCTTAATAGCAAAAACTACTTTGAATTTTTTATTTTCAAAGTTTTTGACACCTTTTATTTTTATTTCATTCAATTTTTTTGGTTCATTAATACATACATGAGTTTTTAATCACGTCTGAAATGTAAATATTTTAACTCACAGACGAACATGTTTTTTTTCTCTTTTCTCTCCAGTGTTTGTGGTGCCCCAGGCTCAACCGTTGCTTCAATTACGTGTCAAGCAGGGACTTTAAATGTTGGTGGAAGACAGAGTGCTCCGACAGTATCTACAACATCGGATAGAATCACGAAAACTCATCAATGAAATGCTGAAAAGTATTTTTTTAAGTGCATGTAAAATAAGTAGCGAGCTGTTATTTTTCATCCGTAAAAAAATTTGGGCTTTTAGAATTTCTAAAACTGTGCAGTTCCGTACTGTTTTTAGATGAAAATTTGTAAAGTATAAATTGGATTAATTATGTAATCTGAAAGTTCGCAGTTAATTGATTATTTGAGTGAAAAATTTAATTTGTTACACCAGCCTTTACAACATTCTCTCTACTAACTTTATTAATGGATTTATACTCTATTGTTTTTTTGTAGAAATAATATAAATAAATATCTATAATACCTACTTTTCGAAATTTCTTTGATTAAATACCATTCATGTGTGCTTTGTTAAGCGGGATGCCAGCAGAAAACTTTATTTAATCTATAAAATTTATCTTATCATGCTTAAGTATAGGTTTACCAGGAGAGTAGACCATTATTTAGTTGTTTCTATATTAGGCGTATATTTATTCAATTGGAGGAGAGGTTAACAAAACGCGGAGAACTGAACCATCAGTAATTCAATACATTTTCAGCATCTATATTTATTTCAGTAAAATTTTAAAAATATTGTCTTTGAACACACATGGCGAGAGTTCTGTTAGAGGTCAGAGTCCAATTTTTATATGGTGGGATAGTTCAGAAGGAAAATTAAAATCATCCAATCGTTTGTGTGAATTCAGCCTTTGAAGGGATCAGACGAGCAAAGAAAATGGCGCATATTCTAAAATATTTTGTGATTGTGATTAGCTTCTTGGTGATGAGCAGTTCCTGTGAAAACGACTCTTCATCAGACAGTTGCGTATAGAAACTGATAGATAAAAGGTTGACTCACTTAACGTGTTATTAATTAATTAAATTTGCAGTTGTTGAAGATGAAGCTCCAAAGATTTTGTATGATTCGGACGAAAGATACTTCCATGTCAGTGCAATCCGTGATGTCAACCTTGCTGAATCGCTGTGGGTTAACATGGAATATATTGAAAAACTCGATCTCGGCAGAAAATGGCAACCTGCCTACGATGATATGAACGAGCCCACACTTCGATATTTAGAAGTAAGAAAGAGTTAATTTGAGTTAATTTTGTACAGTTATAGATCCTAATTTTGTTATAGAGTTTGGAGCTTTCTTTTAACTTTCCATTTTATGGGTTTCTGACCAACTATGTAACATTTGATATCGATGGAAGAATTTGCATGAAGAAGATAATATTTCTGAATGAAGAATGCCAATCTTTCGTAGCTCCATTAGGAATGAAGCTGTCCTTCCGTAAAGACGAAAGCTACATCAAATACATTGACACTGGTAAATTTAGTTTAAATGTTAAAACGCAGTTATTTTAGCGTCAATTTATTTTCCCAGGAAGGTCGCTTGTAGTGCAATGGGGGAACGTGGACCTTTACCCCCCATTTTATTTAGAAGAACAAAACGTGACCATGCAAGTGACTTTGTACCAAAATGGAACAATTGAATTCGTTTACAAGCAGATTTTGACGTCACTGTTCGTCCTCTTTCATGAAGAATATTTTAAGACGCTTGTTAATATCGGCACAAGGGACTCCAAAGGATGTAAGTTTGACAAAATTGTGAGAAATAATATTTTCATCGTGAGCAACGTAGATATTGGCAATGATGATGATCATATATACGGCGTGATTGCACTGCAAGAGCGATTAAACAACGATTTTGACATAAAAAACGGAACAGTCATCAAATTTTTACCGCTCCCTACCTGCAACTGGTTCAATAGCTGCGAGTTATGTACGGAAACCCAGATTTACTTTAAGGTATGCCAAACATTTGTACGGTTGTAACAAAAAAATATAGATTCAAATATTTTAAAAAGTATAAATGAATATAAATATTTTTGCTGCAGTGTGCATGGTGCCCCCAGATCAAACGATGCAGTAATTATGGCAATGACGGATATTATTACACATGGTTTAGCAGTGGTTGTGTACAAAATTACGTCTCTAGTTCTGATGTTTGCAGAAAAGTGTAATAAGGTAAAAATGTCAAGCCACGATCCACCTTCTTTTATTTATGTTCACGCGTTAATTAAAATGTTTTCATTTTGAAGACCGTACGATTTTAGTTAAAACCCTTGGTGCGAGGTAAACCACATCCTTTCATCAGATTATGAGGAGTTTAACAAGAGCAGACCCTACCAAACAAATGGGTTAAAAACTTTCGTTTTCTGTATTTTTAGATTAAATTGGATAATTGTGTAATCTGAAAATGGACATTCCGTGTTAAAATAGGCTTGATTTTCGCAGTGAGCGAAAATTTGTATTTGTTACACCAACTTGCAGCATTCTCTCAATTAACTTTAACAATGTATTTTAATCCTTTTTTTTGTTTTTGGTGAAATAAAATAAATATCTACCTACTTTTCGAGAATTTCTTAATTTAGTATCATTCATGTGCTTGAAACTGGATTTGTTAAGTAGGATGCCAGCAGGAGAATATGTTCAAACCATAAAATTAAGCTCATTTTGTTAGTAGAACTTGGCAGGTCAACAGTTAAGAACAGTTTTTCCTGGCAATCAGGAGAGTAGAATCCTGTATGGCATAAATATTTGCAATTGGAGGGGAGAGTAACAAAACGCAAGAGCTAAAAAAATTATATAAAATATAATTCTTTACAACATTAGCTCGGTAAAATTAAAAATGATTTCTTTGAGCACACTTGGAGTGTTGCGAGTGTAAATAATACTAAACATATTGATTTTTCTGGCAGAGGTCAAAGTCCAATTTTTATTTGGTGGGATAGTTTAGGAGAAACATTCAAATCTTCCAATCGTTTGCGCGACTTCAGCCTTTAAAGTGGTCAGGCGAGCAAAGAAAATGGCGCATATTCTAAAATTGTTTGGAATTGTGATTAGCATCTTGGTGATATGCAGTTCCTGTGAAAAAGTCCCTTCGTCAGACAGTTGAGTACAAAAACTGATAGATAAAAGGTTGACTCACTTAACGTGTTATTAATTAATTAAATTTGCAGTTGTTGAAGATGAAGCGCCAAAGGTTTTGTTTGATTCGGACGAAAATTACTTCCATGTCCGTGCAGTACGAGACGTCAACTTTGCAAAATCGCTGTGGGTTAACATGGACTCTATTGAAAAAACCAGTTTCGACAGAGTATGGCAACCTCCTTACGATGAACAGCTCGCACCCACACTTCGATATTTAAAAGTAAAAATGAATTAATTTTGTACTGTTAGCTCCTCTGCTTATCATAATTTCGTTATAGAGTGTGCAGCTTTCGTTTTACTTTCCGTTTTACGGATATCTCACCGACAATATAACATTGGATATCGATGGAAGAATTTGCATGAAGAAGATAACATATTATAATGAAAAATGCAATTCTTTCGTAGCTCCACTAGGAACAAAGCTGTCCTTTCGTAAAGACGAAAGCTACATCAAATATAACGACACCGGTAAATATTTTTCTATTTTGTTCAAAACGCAGTAATTGGAGTGGAAATTTATTTTCCCAGGAAACTCGTTTGTAGTGCAATGGGGGAACGTGGATTTGTACCCCCCATTTTATTTCGAAGAACAAAATGTGACCATGCAAGCGACTTTGTACGAAAATGGTACGATCGTGTTCGTTTATAAGCAGATTCTGTCATCCCTTTTCGCCCTCTTTGATGATGATATTACCGGAACTATCGGTACAAGGGACTCCAAAGGATGTAAGTTTGACAAAAATTGGAGTATTTTTCGGAAATACTATTTTCGTCGTGCGGAACGTAGATATCGGCAATGATGAGCATCCATACGGCGTGATTGCACTGCAAGAGCGCATTTTAAAGAAGGATTTTGACGTAAAAAATGGAACAGTCATCGTAATGAAATCGCTGCCTACGTGCAACTGGTTCACTAGCTGCGAGTTATGTGCGATAAGCAAGACTAACTTTAAGGTATGCCAAACTTTTTCACGGTTGTTAAAAAAACAATTTACAGCTTCAAATTTAAAATATTTATGAGTGAACATAAATATTTTTGCTGCAGTGTGTATGGTGCCCCCAGCTTAATCGATGCACTAATAATGGCATTGACCGAGGTGTTAAGGAATGGATTAGCAGTGGATGCGTATACGATCACGTCTCCAGTTCTGATTATACAGAAAAGTGTAATAAGGTAAAAATGTTAATCCACGATCTACTTATTATTTTGTTATTTATGTTCATGCGTTTAAGTTTAATTAAAACGTTTTAATTTTTAAAGGTGGACGAACTGGAGAATACAACAATAGCAGAGCCCTCTGCCTAACAAATGGGTTAAAAACTGACGTGATCTGTATTTTTAGGTTAAATAAATGTGCTATATGCTTTATATAATTGAAAACCATCTGTGTATATTTATATTATGCTCTCCATGGCAATTTATAGATTCAGATTTATCGGTCCTTAGGCGCCACGCAAGTGTTAAATTGAAGATTAACAAAAACGCGGGGAACTAAGCCATCAATTCATACATTTTCAAAATCATGAGGTCAGTAAAATATTTTCTTTGAGCACACTTCGAATGTTGTGAGAGTTCTGGTAGAGTTCAATGTCCAATTTTTATGTGGTGGGATAGTTCAGGAGCTAAATTTAAATCTTATTCCAATCATTTGTGTGAATTCAGCCTTTAAAGTGGTCAGACGAGCAAAGAAAATGGCGCATATCCTAAAATTTTTTGTGATTGTGATTAGCTTTTTGGTGATAAGCAGTTCCTGTGAAAAAGTCTCTTCATCAGACAGTTGCGTATATAAAATGATAGATGAAAGGTAACTTGACGTGTAATTAATTAATTAAATTTGCAGGTATTGCAGATGAAGCTCCAAAGATTTTGTTTGATTCAAACGAAAAATACTTCCATGTCCACGCAGTACGTGACGCCAAATTGGCAAAATCATTGTGGGTTAACATGGACTCTATTGAAAAAACCGACTTTGACAGAGAATGGCAACCTGCCTACGATGAACAGCTCGCGCCCACACTTAGATATTTAAAAGTATAAATGAACCTATATTAGTTAATTTTGAACTGTTAGATCCTCTGCTTATCATAATTTTGTGATAGAGTGTGCAGCTTTCTTTTCACTTTCCGTTTTATGGGTATCTCACCGACAGTATAACATTGGATATCGATGGACGAATTTGCATGAAGAAGATATTATATCGTAATGAAGAATGCCATTCTTTCGTAGCTCCATTAGCCACAAAAATGTCATTTCATAAAGACGAAAGCTACATCAAATACAACGACACCGGTAAATTTTTGTCTCTATGTTAAAAACGCAGTATAATTTCAGCGGCAAAATATGTTCCCAGGAACATCATTTGTAGTTCAATGGGGAAACGTGGACCTTTACCCCCTATTATATTTCGAAGAACAAAATGTGACCATGCAAGTGACTTTGTACGAAAATGGAACAATCGAGTTCGTTTACAAGCAGATTTTGTCGTCCCTGTTCGCCCTGGTTGATGATGAGTTTATCAAGGATGTTAATATCGGCACAATGGACTCCCAAGGATGTAAGTTCGACAAAATTGTGAGAAATAATATTTTCATCGTGAGAAACGTAGTTATTGGCTATGATGAGTATCCATACGGTGTGATTGCACTGCAAGAGCGATTAAACAACGATTTTGACGTAACCAGCGGAACCGTCATCGTAATGACATCGCTCCCTACCTGCAACTGGTTCACTAGCTGCGAGTTATGTACGCTAAGCAAGATTTACTTTAAGGTACGTGCCAAACTTGTGCAAGGTTGTTTAAAAAAACAATAGAGCTTCCAATTAAAATATTTTAATAAGTATAAGTGAATATAAATATTTTTGCTGCAGTGTGTATGGTGCCCCCAACTCAAAAGATGCACTAATTATGGCAATGACCGAAATTATAACGCATGGCTTAGCAGTGGTTGCGTAAACAATCACATCTCTAGTTCTGATTATGCGGAAAAGTGTAATAAGGTAAAAATGTCTAGCTACAATCTACTTTTTTATGTTATTTGCGTTAATTAAAACGTTTTCATTTTTAAAGCCGGACGAACTGAGTTGAAATTGGTGTTCTGTGACAAATCGCATCCTTCATCTCACAATCAGCTTCTGAGGAATTTAACAAAAGCAGACCATTCATCTACGAAGCAAATCGCTGTGGTAGCGACTATTGACTCTAATTACGCTTGGTAGCGAGCGCAGAATGACTGGTAATTACAATACCTCCGCAATTTTTACCTCTAATTGCACTTCGCTACCAAAGACATTTTCGCGCGAATTTTGAATTTTTGATCCATTATACACAACATAGCAAAATTTTACATCGTTTTGATGATGGGAAGCAAGATTTTTATGCCATCTAGTGTAATCCTTGCAATTATTTCTACCCAATCTGCCCTATAGTGTAGTAGTATAGAGAAATTTCACGACCAATTAATTTCTTGGACTAAAAAGGCAATACTTCATCCAGAATCATTACTTTTGTTTACAATTAGATAAAAAATAATCTATTTCGTTCCCGACGTTCATGCACACTCTGTGCTGAGTTGCAAAATATATAATTATTGAGCCAAAATCTCTTGAACACAGCAAATTGTTGTCGATGGATTTTAATGAAAATTTTGTTGCGTGAACTTTGCCCTAATTGAACTACAAAACAGTTGAGAAAACTCTGACTTTCCAATTTTTGCGGGTTTTGCGGGCGTTCAAATGTAAAAAAATCTGGGAATTTTGACTACTTCATAACTTTGCTCAGGGTAGTCATAGAACGAAAATTAAAAAACCGTATAACTCGACTCAACAAGGCAAACAACTTTTATGTTGACCTCAAAGTGGTAGGTCAAAGGTCAAGGACATAAAATTTGATTTTTTTTTATTTAAACTCAAATTTGAAAATGAATATATTGAAATTTTTTATTTTTTTCGTAGCCATTATGTAGAACACAAAAAATTAAGTTTGGAATGTTAAAATTTGGAATGGCACTTTGCCTCATTTTTTAATAAAAAAATGAAAACTTCGAAAAACAAGGTTTTTCGAGGTTGGAAAAAAACGATGATCAACTAAATCTCGACTTCTAATCATCCGATTTTGAAAAACCACATACCGTTAGACTCGTCTCGACGTCCCCAAGTGCACTAAAGGGGTATGGAATCTACCAACCCCAACCCCTTTTTTAACCCCCTTAATAACGTGAAATTTAGAATTTTTCGTCCGTTTCAACACCTTAGCACGACGTTGACGAGTAATTGTCTTCTTCAAACCAATTCAGATACTTAGTTCACTCAAAGACGAGTCAAATGGAACTTATTTTTTGTAAATAGGACCACCACAACCTGAGATTCGGGTGTACAAAGTTTTTTTAATCGAGGCGGATGCAATAGAATGCTTGATGAGCACGAAATCTCGAATTCTGCACTAAATGGGTTGATGGTTCTGGGAAGCTAGAAGCCAAATATGGATATTTGGGGTCTCCATTTCTGTTGTCCGTGTCTCGGAAGTGGTTAAATTACAATTTTCCGAACAAAAATGGATACAAAAATAAACGCGCTTGGGATGGGGTGTGTATTAGGGGTTGAATGGGATAGCACCCTTTAATCCCGAAAGGGATGTCAGGGCATGTTGAGTGGTGTGCTGTTTATTTTATAATTGCGACGAGATTTTTATTGCAGAATTCGAGATTTGGTGCTCATCAAGCATTTTATTGCATCCATCTCGATAAAAAAAAACTTTGTGCACCTGAATCTCAGGTTGTGGTGGTTCTATTTACAAAAAATAAGTTTCGTTTGACTCGTCTTTGATGTAACTAAGTAACTGAATTGGTTTGAAGAAGACAATTACTCGTCAACGTCGTGCTAAGGTGTTGAAACGGACAAAAATGCTAAATTTCCCGTTATTGAGGGGATTAAAAGGGGGTAGGGGGTTGGTGGGTCCCATACCCCTTTAGTGCACTTGGGAATGTCAAGACGAGTCTAACGGTATGCGGTTTTTCAAAATCGGATGATTACAAGTCGAGATTTAGTCGATCAACGATTTTTAGCAACCTCGAAAAACAAGATTTTTCGAAGTTTTCATTTTTTATTAAAAAATGAGGCAAATTGCCATTCCAAATTTTAACGTTTTTAGCTTCATTTTTTGTGCTCTACAAAATGGCTATGAAAAAAATAAAAAATTTCAATATATTCATTTTCAAATTTGAGTTTAAATTCAAAAAATTAATTTTTATGACCTTGACCTTTGACCTACCACTTTGAGGTCAATGTAAAAGTTGTTTGCCTTGTTGAGACAAGCTTACAGGTTTTTAAATTTTTGTTCTAGAACCACCCTGAGCAAAGTTATGAAGTGCTCAAAATTCCCATATTTTGACATTTGAAGGCCCGTAAAACCCGCAAATTTTGGAAAGCCATTTTGTCGATCATACTGAGCCCTCCATAATTGAAAATTTTTGAATGAAACAATTAGAAAAATATGAAAGAATGGAAAATAATTTTAACGCACTAATTAGGAACATATAATATATAAAATCGAAAAAATACTTCCTTGGAATGTTTTGAAAACTGAAATATTTTTTTCTGAGCATAAATACATATAGTGTGGACTCAGTTAAGTGTTCAGGTATTTTTTTTTGTGACTCAAGAAGAGCTGTTTTGGTAAGTCTTTTAATGAACGAAATTTTGGCAAATGCGTCGTCACTTATCGAACCTGAGGGCTTGATAATTCACCATCACAGTAGGTCCTTTATCCCTCAAATAATATTCCACGACATTATTGTTCATTACAACTAAAATTCGTGCGTGGAAGTCTACATTATTACGCGGTAACGAATTAAAAAATAAAGCTGCCACAGATGTTGCCATGTTTGAGTGAGAATAGGCAACAGAAACGGGCCAATAGATAATCGGTAAGACACATGAAAATAACCGGATGATAATGTAGATTCATAATACCAAATATTATTTGTCCAACTTAAAGAGGATATTAATAAACCGGTTTTTTGTTGCTCCTGTAAAATCGATTTCTGTGCAGTTAGAGGTAAAAATTGCGGAGGTATTGTAATTACCAGTCATTCTGCGCTCGCTACCAAGCGTAATTAGAGTCAATAGTCGCTACCACAACGAAATGGGTTCAAAACTGACGTCATCTGGATTTTTAAATTAAATAAATATGCTTTTTGTCTTATTAATTGAAAACCATCGGAGTAACTTGATTAAGAAACCCCCTGAAATTGTTTTTTGCTTTACAGTCAAAATTTGCCCAGTACATGTTTTTTCATTGTGTTGAGAAGCCAGCAGGAGACATTATCGCAGCATTCTTCAATTCAAATTATAAATATTTAGATCATCTTGTCAGTGGGCTCACGTTAATAAGGCCAAAACAGTTAAAAGTCAAAGAGATTAGACCTTATAGGAAACGCAAGAAGTAAACCATCAACTCAATACATTTTCAACATCATGAGCTCAGTTAATTTTAAAATATTTTCTTTGAGCACACTTGGAGTGCTGCGAGAGTTCTGGTAGAGTTCAATGTGCACGTTAAAATGAGGCAAAAATGTCTATAGCCTCCACTTATTTATGTTCATGCGTTAAGTTAAAATGTTTTCATTTTTAAAGCCGCACGAACTGCTCCGAGATAAATCACATTCTTCACCAGCTTATGAGGAATTTACAAAAGCAGAGCCTTCTTCCAAACAAAAGTGTTAAAAATCTGTAATGTTTGGTTAAATAAATATGCTATATGTTTTATTTAATTGAATACCATCGTTGTGTGTTCGTGCTGTCTTTTGCAATTTATAAATTCCACATTTGTACCAGGCAGTGCTGTCCGTCTTCTAAATCTCGATGACCATTTAGTCTTGTTTTTGGTCAACATATTTCATCAATAAAAGCAAAAATTCTAGAGTTAAAAAATATCCTGATTCCTTTGTTTTAGCAAGAATGCGCAGGATGACTTTAATTGATGTGTGTTCTCACTAATTTATAATCTTAAATGGATCACAATTCAAAATCAAAGCATGTTTGAGAAAGGGCGTCACTTCAGGTAAATAAGTCCGTATAGGGAACAATAAAGTCAAAGTGAGCATAGAATAGTAGAACTACAATAAAAATTGCTGTAATCTACGCCTCGCATAAGTACGGAAACTATGCCGCCGAGCAGTCTTTCAGTGCAGCTTTAGCACCACTTATTAACTCTCACGGTGTGAAATAGTCATAATACCACGATATTACCAATAAAATGTATGAATAGGATCATTTTTCTTCTTGTTTAATATCTCTTTCTGCTTTTTACTTAACCTTCGAACGTGTGATAATGAAAATCCCTGGGAAATCCTTTTTGAAATGCAAAAATAAACCCTAGAGAGAGGCGTTACATTCAGAATTTGCCTAGCTCTGTGCTTTCTCATATTGTTGAAAAGAAAGCAGGAGACGTTGTTGCGGTTAAAATCATAAATATTTAGCTCATTGTGTCAATGGGTTCACGTTACTTTACAGGCCACAGCATAATCGGTCTGTATGGCATAGAGTTATTCAATTAACAAAACACAAGAAAAAAATCAAATAAAAATATAATTCTTAAAAACATGAGTTCATAAAAATTAGAAATAGTTTTTTGAGCACACTTGGAGTGCTGTGAGTGTAAATACATATTACTAACACCTGGATTTTTTTGTAAGAGGTCAAAGTCTAGTATTTATTTGGTGGGGGATTGTTCAGGAGAAAACTTTAAAACCTTCAATCGTGCGTGCGACTTCAGCCTTGAAAGTGGTCAGACTAGCAAAGAAAATGGCGCATATTCTAAAATTGTTTGGAATTGTGATTAGCATCTTGGTGATATGCAGTTCCTGTGAAAAGGTCCCTTCGTCAGACAGTTGAGTACAAAAACTGATAGATAAAAAATTGACTTACTTAACGTGTAATTAATTAACTAAATTTGCAGATATTGAAAATGAAGCTCCAAAGACTTTGTATGATTCGGACGAAACATACTTCTATGTCAATGCAGTCCGTGACGTCAACCTTACAAAATCGTTGTGGGTTAACATGGACTCAGTTGAAAAAGCCGATTTCAACATACTATTCCAATCTGCCTACGATCAACAGCGCAGACCCACAAATCGATATTTAAAAGTAAAAAAGAGTTTAATTATTTTGTACTGTTATTTTAGCTCCTCGGCTTATCATAATTTCGTTCTAGAGTGTGCGGCTTTCTTTTTACTTTCTCTTTTACGGGTATCACACCGAATTTATATCAATAGACATCGATGGAAGAATTTGCATGAAGAAGATAACACACTATAATGAAGAATGCAATTCTTTCGTAGCTCCACTAGGAACAAAGCTGTCCTTTCGTAAAGACGAAAGCTACATCAAACACATCGACACCGGTAAATATATGTCTATATATGTTGAAAACCCAGTAATTAAAAAATGGCAAATTATTTTCCCAGGAAAATCATTTATAGTGCAATGGGGGAACGTGGACCTTTACCCCCCATCTGGTTATGTAGAGCAAAATGTGTCCATGCAAGCGACTTTGTACAAAAATGGTACAATCGAGTTCGTTTACAAGCAGATTTTGTCGTCCCTGCTCGCCGTGTTTGAAGATGAGCTTATCAAGAGAGTAACTATCGGCACAAAGGATTCAAGAGGTTTTATAATTTTGACAAAATTGCGAGAGTATTATTCGGAATGCTATATTTTCACGTAGATGTTGGCTATGCCAATCATGATCATCCATACGGCGCGATTGCACTGCAAGAGCGCATGAACAAGGATTTTGACATAAAAAACGGAACGGTCATCGTAATGAAACCGCTGCCTACCTGCAACTGGTTCAATAGCTGCGAGTTATGTGCGCTAAGCAGGACTAACTTCATGGTATGCCAAACTTTTGCACGGTTGCGATAAAAATAAAAAGCATTATAGCTTCAAATTTTAAACTAATTTAAAAAGTATATAAGTGAATATAAATCCTTTTGCTTCAGTGTGTATGGTGTCCCCAGCTTAATCGATGCACTAATTATGGCATGGACCGAGGATATCAAAAATGGGTTAGCAGTGGATGCATAAACAATCACATCTCTAGTTTTGAATATGCAGAAAAGTGTGTAAATAAGGTAAAAATGTGTAGTCTCTTTTTTTATGTTTTTTATGTTCATCCATTTAAATTTAATTAAAATGTTTTTGATTTTATAGACGAAACTGAGGTAAAATTCGTATTCGGAGATAAATCATCGGCTTCTGAAGAATATATAACAAGAGCAGTGCCCTCTCTACTCATTGTAAAAAAAAATGCGTTTCAAACTGACGTGATCTGTATTTGTAGATTAAATAAATACATAATTTTAAATCATCGCTGTACTGTATTGCGCTCTTCTTGGCAATTTATCAATTCCAATTTTTGTCTGTCTTCTACATCTCGATGACTTTAGTCAGGTTTTTGGCCTCCCTCGGAAGCCACACAAACAACGCAAAAAGAAAAGGCCCAAAATTAATTCATGTTAACTTCCTCAATAACCACATTTCATCAATAAAAGCAGAAATTCTACAGTCCAAAAAATCCTGATATAGCGAGAGTGCGCAGAATGACTTTTATTGATGTTTGTTCCCAATAATTTAGTAATTTATAATCACAATTAAAAATCAAGGCATGTTAGAAAGGGTAAAGAAGTCCAGAGTAGAGCGTTCAATGGGAGAGCTAAACTGCTCCAGTTCCTCTCTTCTCCCGCATTAATCCCGATTTTGACCCGCCTCCCAAGAATTGGATTTCAAGTTCACTGGTGCACTCCCGGTCTTTTAAAATAGCATTAATAAAAAAGGCGATTAAAGTCAATACATTTTTTAAACAAAAAAATTGTGCGCCTGGGCAAGTTTCTGTATATTATAGGTTATGAGCAGCTTGTTTTACAAGCTTGTTGCGTATGTTTTTATTTCCAACTCAATGCTCCTTCAATTACAAGATAGCTATGTAGCATGTAGCGCATTAAACAAATATTTCAAAAGCCAGAACATAATACGATAAAGAAGGAATTTTTTTCATTTTATTTTAAATAAACTATACGAACACGGACTAAATTTGTCCCTCCACCGCTATGTGGAAAACTTGAGCGCGCCAAAATTATATCCTTCGCAGCGAGGAAACATTACACATAAAAACCGAGATATAATAATTTAAATGAAAATAAAAATTAAACGAAATAAATGTCAAAAATTTCAATTTCAGAGCTCTCCTGTCAGTCCCGATTGCATTTGATTTTACACCACTCCCAATACTTTCCTGTCCCGCTCCTGGTCAACGCAGTACCGGGAGAGACGGGAAAATCCGGGATTCCCGCTTCCGATGAACGCTCTAGTCCAGAGGGAACGATGCCAAAGTGAGCACAGATTAGTACAATGATATATAAATATATAAAATATCACTTTTAAATCTTGCTATCACATACGCCTTGCATAGCGCAGTGAGATACGTTTTCTTTTCTCACCCCTGACTTGCAGTGTAGCATATATCATATCACTCTCATGACGTGAAATAGTCATAATAACACACATTAGTATCAGTAAAATATTAAATTATTATAGCATAACGATTATCAGATGCATTATTCATTTACAAATGTATGAATTTTCCTTCTAGTTCTAATATCTCTTATGCTTTTTACTTGCCCTAGGAACGTGATAAGGATAAACCCATTTTTAGATGCAAAAATAAACCTTA
The DNA here is from genome assembly GCF_949628265.1 of Cloeon dipterum. NCBI lineage: Eukaryota > Metazoa > Arthropoda > Insecta > Ephemeroptera > Baetidae > Cloeon > Cloeon dipterum. The sequence continues at coordinate 25,498,606 of NC_088790.1, forward strand.
GAGATTTGAATTTGACTAGGGCATTTTTTTCTCCTTTTGTAGAGAAGCCAGCAGGAGATATTATTGCGAAATTCTTCAATTAAAATCAATCAATTAAATTAAAAGCCAAAAACTAAAGAGTGTAGACCATTTAGCAAGGGTGCATTATATCGGTTTAATTTAATTAGGCATCCATTTATTAAACGAAACGCTTGAACTAAACCCTCATTACACAACATAATTCTTAACATAGTGAGCTCAGTAATATTTAAAATAAACACTCTGATCACACTTAAAGTGTTGTGAGTGTAAATATTAATCCATTCAGTTACTCAAATGATGATTTTTTTCTGATTCAATCATCAATGTCCAATGTTTATTTGTCCGGAAAGTTAATATAAATTTTTGGATCTTCTGATCGTTTGTATTATGCCTTCAGCCTTTGAAGTGATCAGACGAGCAAAGAGAATGGTCCATATTCTAAAATTGTTTGGGATTATTGTGATTAACTTCTTGGTGATATGCAGTTCCGGTGAGTATAGAAACTGATAGATGTTTTTCTTAAATATTTTGTTGTTGTGCTGCTTTTATTATTTTTAAAAAGTTTTTGAATCACTGAAATTGTACTTTAATTAATTAAATTTGCAGATTATCAAGATGAAGAGCCAAATCTTTTGTTTATTTCGGACGATAGCTACTTCATTGTCTATGCAGTACGTGACGCAAACTTGGCAAATTCTTTGTGGGTGAACATGGAGTATATTGAAAAACTCTATTTCGACCGAGAACTCAAGCCGGCCTATGACGAACACCACGCACCCAATCGTCGATATTTAAATGTAAAAATGAGTTAATATTGTGTACTGTTAGATCCTCTGCTTATCATAATTTTGTTATAGAGTTTGGAGCTTTCTTTTAACTTTCCGTTCTATGGGTATCTGACCAACTATGTAACATTTGATATCGATGGAAGAATTTGCATGAAGAAGGAAATAAATTCCAGCGAAGCATGCCATTCTTACGTAGCTCCATTAGCGACAAAAATGTCCTTTCATAAAGACGAAAGCTACCTCAAATACATCGACACCGGTAAATTCTGTTTAAATGTTAAAAACTCAGTATAAACATGAAATGGCAATTTATTTTCCCAGGAGAATCACTTGTCGTGCAATGGGGTAACGTGGACCTCTACCCCCCATCTGGTTATGTAGAACAAAATGTGACCGTGCAAGTGACTTTGTACCAAAATGGTACAATCGAGTTTATCTACAAACAGATGTTGACGTCCCTGTTCGCCCTGCTGAACGATGGTGTTATCAAGGATTTAACTATCGGCACAAGTGATACCTCAGAATGTAAGTTTGATAAAATAGAGAGAAACAATATTTTTATTGTGAGACACGTAGATCTTACTTTTCCAAATTTTCCATACGGCGTGGTTGCACTGCGTGATCGCATTAGCGAGGATATTGACATAAAAAATGGAACTGTCATCATAATGTCACCGGAGATTACCTGCAACATGTACACTAACTGCGCGTCATGTACGCTAAGCAAGACTGACTTTATGGTAAGCCAAAAATTTGCCCGGTTGTGATAAAAATGTTTAATAATATAGCTTCAAATTCAAATATTTTAAGAAGTATAAGTGAATAAAAATATTTTTGCTGCAGTGTGCATGGTGCCCCAAGCTGAATCGATGCAGTAATTATGGCATTGACCGAGAGTATAGAGAATGGTATAATAATGATTGCAACAACCATACCATCGCTATCGCTGATGCAAAAAAGTGTTTTGAATTGGTAAAAACGTGAAGCCACGATCTACTTATTTTTTTATGTAGATGCCTTTAAGTTTAATTAAAATGTGGACGAAATGAGTTAAAATCCGTGTATCGAGATAAATTGTATCTTTTATCAGCTTATGAGGAATTAATATAACAAGAGCAGCTAGAGCCTTCTACCTACCAAATTAGTTCAAAACTTATGTACTCTGTATTTTTAATTTAAATAAATATGCTATATTTTATGCTTTATATAATTGAAAACCATCACTGTATTGTATTATGCTCTCCTTGACAATTTAATGTCTTTTTTCTACATCTCGATGATTTTAGTCTGATTTTTGGTCTCCCGCGGTAGCCACGAAAACAACGCCAATTAATAAAGATGGCTATAAAAATTCAATAAACAGTTAACTTCCTCAATAAAAGCAGAAATTCTAGAGTCCAAAAAATCCCTATCCTTCGTTTTGCAAGAATGCGCAGAGCTACTAAAATTGATGTTTGTTCTCACCAATAAATGCATCAAAATTCAAAATCAAAGGGCGTCACTTCTGGTAAACAAGTCCAGAGGGAACAAAGCCAAAGTGAGCATAGAAAAAAATTGCTGTCACTTTTACGCCTTGTATAGAGACGGAAACTGTGCCGCCGAACAGTCTTTCAGTGCGTCTATAGCATGACTGTATACCACTGATTTATTAACTCTCGTGATTTGAAATAAAATATTAAATATTCATACGTAGTTTAGGATTATCAAACGGATTAGTCCTTTAACAAATGTATGAATAGGGTAATTTTTCTTCTTGTTTTAATATCTCTTCATGCTTTTTATTTACCTTAGGAATAACATAATAAAGTAAAATCCTTTTTTCATACCTAGAGAGCTGCATTACAGTCAAAATTTGCCTAGTACATTTTTTCTCATTGTGTTGAGAAGCCAGCAGGAAACATTATTGCGACATTCTTCAATTAAAATCATAAATATTTAGCACATCATGTCAGTAGGTTCACTTTTCTTTACAGGCAAAAGAGAGTAGACCATTTAGCAAGAGTGCAATATCGGTCCTTAGTCATACAATTATCAAATTAGAGGAAAGATTAACAGAGCGACAATACAACATATTCTTAACACCATGAGCTCATTTGTGCAATACCGCGGTGCGCGCTCCGAGCCAACGGAAGTTAATTCGGGCGTGATTCAGGGCAGCGGCCTGGGCGCCTTGCTGTTCAACGTGTTCGTCTGCGACCTGCTCGATACCCTGAAAATTGCACCCTTGTGCAATACGCAGATGATGCCACCATATATAAGAAGACGCGGATGAATTTCAAGATGAACACAACAACATCGACATTATTTGGTGTGCGAATAATGGCATGGAGTTAAATTCAAGAAAGTGCAAAATCGTGCACATTGCGCGCGACCTCCGCTGGCGTGTGCACTAGTGCGTTCATCTGACGTAATTTTTGCTACCCGGACAGGATTTTATCCGATTTTTTAACTCATCTCATTGCTTGGGCGCGCCTGGACCCGATATTCAGGGCCCGAGTGCGCCCGCCCACGGTGTAAAAAAAATGCCGTTCAACATGCACCTGCGGAACACCGATCTTTTCAAAGGTACCAAAGAGGCTTGACAGACCTGCGGTGCAAGAGCGAGAATCATTCAGGGACGCGCCCTGCGAGGGCAACAAGACGCATCCCCGCTTCCAGCCGCCCCCGGCGAGAACCGCTTTTGGCAGAAGCCTTTTCCTTGGAACGACCTACCACCAAGTTAATAGGCCTGTGACGCACCAAAATTCCCCTCCTTGTGCAAGCAGTTCTTGCGGTGCAATTTTGAAAGTGTTTGAGAGTGCTAATTTATTAAATTACGGAACGAATCAAATTTTTGTTCTGGCGTTTATGTAGATCCTGCTTGTCGTTTCTTACCATTGTTCATTAATCTTAACAATTTATGCATTTACATATTTAAAATGAGCAATTAACAGTGATATTTATATTGAAAATATTTTCTTTGAGCATACTTGGAGTGTTGTGAGAGTAAATAATACTATTACATATTAATTTTTCTGTTAGAGGACAAATTTCAATGTTTAATTGGTATAAGATAGTTTAGCAGCAAAATTTAAATCTTCCAATCGTCTGTGTGGCTTCAGCCTTTGAAGTGGTCAGACGATCAAATAAAATGGCGCGTATTCTAAAATTGCTTGGAATTGTGATTAGTTTCTTAGTGATATGCAGTTCCTGTGAAAGCGTCTCTTCATCAGAGAGTTGAGTATAAAAACTAATAGATATTTTCCTTAAATATATTTTCTTTGTACTGCACGAATCCTTTAAAAGATTTTCGACTCACTTCATCGTTGTACTTATCTAATTAAATTTGCATATATCGAAAATGAAGAGCCACAGATTGTGTACGAATCAAACGAAAACTACTTCTTTATCGAAGCAGTGTGTGACGCCAACTTTGCAAATTCGTTGTGGGTTAACATGGACTCAGTTGAAAAAACCCATTTCGATAGGGAATTCAAACCTCCCTACGATAAAGATCTCGTGCCGAAACTTCGATATTTAAAAGTAAAAATAATTTTATATGATTTAATTGATAGATTCTAGATCCTCTGCTTATCATAATTGTGTTATAGAGTTTGAAGCTTTCTTTTTACTTTCCGTTTTATGGATATCTCAACGACTATGTAACATTGGATGTCGATGGAAGGATTTGCATAAAGGAGATACTAGATTATAACGAAGATTGCAATTCTTTCGTAGCTCTATTAGCGACCAAAATGTCCTTTCATAAAGAAGAAAGCTACCTCAAATACATCGACACCGGTAAATATTTGTCTATATGTTGAAAACCCAGTAATTAAAAAATGGCAAATTATTTTCCCAGGAAAATCGTTTATAGTGCAATGGGGGAACGTGGACCTTTACCCCCCATTTCATTATGTAAAGCAAAATGTGTCCATGCAAGTGACTTTGCACAAAAATGGTTTAATTCAGTTCGTCTACAAGCAGATTTTGTTGTCCCTGTTCGTTCTTATTAAGGATAATCACATCAAGAAAGTAACTATCGGCACAAGTGACTCCATGGATTGCAAGTTTTGAAAAAAAAAAAAAAATTGAGAAATAATATTTTATCGTGAGAATCGTAGATAATGGCAGTGACAATTTTCCATACGGCGTGATTGCACTGCATGATCACATTAACAAGGATTTTGACATTAAAAACGGGACTGTCATCGTAATGTCACCGGTCCCTACCTGCAACTGGTTCACTAACTGCGAGTCATGTGCGCAAATCAAGACTCACCTTAAGGTATGCCAAATATTTGCTCCGTTATTATAAAAATTAATTAATATCTTCAAATTCAAAGTTTTTTAAGTAATAAGTCAGTGAATAAATCTTTTAGCTGCAGTGTGCATGGTGCCCCAAGCTGAATCGATGCAGTAATTATGGCATTGACCGAGGTGTTAAGCAATGGATTAGCAGTGGATGCGACATCAATCACATCTCTAATGCAAACAAGTGTTATAATTAGATAAAAATGTGAAGCCTCGATCTACTTATTTTTTGTTATTAACATTCATGCGTTTAACTTAAATTAATATATTTGCATTTTTAAGGTGGACGAAATGAGATAAAATCCGTATCCCGAGATAAATCGCATAATATCATCAAAAATTTATATGAATTGGATAATTTTCCTTCTGGTTTTAATAACTCTTTATGCTATTTTTTTACCTTAGGAATTAGTAAGGAAACCCCCCCAAAAATCCTTTTTTAAAATGCAAAAATAAACCCTAGAGAGTTGCATTACAGTCCAAATGTGCCTGGAGAAGCCAGCGGGAGGCATTGTTGCGGCATTCTTCAATTAAAATCATAAAATATTTAGCTCATCTTGTCAGTGGGTTCACGTTTCTTTACAGGCTAAAGAGACTAGACCATTTAGCAAGGGTGCATTATCGGACCTGCATGACTCTGCCTGATTTGCCCTAACATGCGCCTGCAGATCTAAGGCGCAGCGCGTGGCTGCTACCCAAGAAGCACACCGTTTTATGTATAAAATTAGTCTCTCTTTATTTTATTCTTTAACAACAAGCACGAGCACTGTTAAACTTAAAGTAACTTTGGTGCCCCCAAACTGTATTTTTCCCATCACTGGCTGACGCGTGTGACACCCCAAGCGGTGTCACACCACCACCCCCCGAGCCTTCGAGGCGGCTTTCGCTGGCTGGGACCGGAGACGGTTTCCTGGCCTCTGCGCCGAGCAGCATCTCTCCTGCGCCTCTGCTTACTTGTTGTCCCTCTTTTGCCTTGTGCCAGTCACAGTAAGAATTGAGTTATTTTATTTTCAGTCTCGTCCGCGTTAACCTAACTTTAGTAACGTAATTTATGGCCAATTTCGCGATCGAAGGTCCTTTTCTCTCTATCAGAGTCGCTCTGAACAATAAACCGAACAAAAACTTAATTTCTTAGCACAATTCACTGCTTTTTGTATTTCTTCTTGACCAGCAATATAATTAAAGGAACAATAAAGTAATCTTAATATTTCACCATTAATTTGAAGCTCACCAAGGAGCAGCTTTTTTCTGTCTTAAAGCTCGTTTAATATTATTTAAAGTGATATTACTGCGGCATGTCCTGATCATTCTCGGCTTATTGTGGTTCTCAACGTTGAATAATTAAGATTGGCTCCGGGACTTATCAAAATTGTTTACGAGGAACCTCGGTGAGGCCAAGAGGACGCTCATCCAGTTCTAATGGGTCGTAGGGCACTAATCATGTACATATTTTGGCAAAGCTGTGTTGCAGATATTCGCAAAAGGCATTAATTGATTAAATTGGAGGAGAGATGAACAAAACGCAAGAACTCAACCACCAATGCAACATATTCTTATCATCACGAGCTCAGTAATATTCAAAATAATTTGTTTGAGCACACTTAGAGTGTTGTGAGAGTAAATATTAATCAATTTAGTTACTCAAAATGATGTTTTTTCTGATAGAGTCCAATGTTCATTTGGTGGTTCAGGAGCAAAATTTATATCTTACGATCGTTTGTGTGACTTCAGCCTTTGAAGTGGTCAGACGAGCAAAGAGAATGGCGCATTTTCTAAAATACTCTGATGGAATTGTGATTTGCTTCTTGGTGATATGCAGTTTATGTGAAATTGGCTCTTCGGCAGACAGTTGAGTATTTTAGATACCCTAAATCGATACCTAAAATTATTTGTATTTTTTTTTAAATTACGAATCTATCATATGGATTTTGACTCACTTTGATTTACTTAATTATTTAAATTTGCAGATATTAACAATGGACCGCCGAAGCTTTTGCATGCTTCAAACGAATTGTACTTTTATGTCCAAGCAGTAAGTGACGTCAACTTGGCAAATTCGTTGTGGGTTAACATGGACTCAGTTGAAAAAACTCATTTCGACAGAGAATTCCAACCTCCCTACAATAAACAGCTCGTGCCCAAACGCCGATATTTAGAAGTAAAAATAAGCTTATATGAGTTAATTTTGTACTGATACAGCTCCTCTGCTTGTCATAAATTTGTTACAGAGTGTGCCGCTTTCTTTTTACTTTCCATTTTATGGGTATCTCACCGACTATATAACATTGGATGTCGATGGAAGAATTTGCATGAAGAATATACTAGAATATAATGAATATGATGACAGTTGCAAATCTTTCGTAGCTCCATTAGCGACAAAGTTGTCCTTTCAAAAAGAAGAAAGCTACCTCAAATACATCGACACCGGTAAATTTTTGATTAAATGTTAAAAACTCGGTAATTAATGAAATGGCAATTTATTTTCCCAGGAAACTCGTTTGTGGTGCAATGGGGAAACGTGGACCTTTATCCCCCATTTTATTATGTAAAGCAAAACGTGTCCATGCAAGTGACTTTGTACGAAAATGGTAAAATCGAGTTCGTTTACAAGCAGATTTTGACATCCCTGTTCGGCCTGTTGCATGATGGTCTTATCAAGAATGTAACTATCGGCACAAGTGACTCCATAGATTGTAAGTTTAATAAAATAGTGAGAAATAATATTTTCATCGTGAGAATCGTAGATAATGGCAAAGATGATTTTCCATACGGCGTGATTGCACTGCATGAGCGCATTAACAAGGATTTTGGCATAAAAAACGGGACTGTCATCGTAATGTCACCGCTCCTTACTTGCAACTGGTTAAGTGACTGCCATTCATGTGCGCAATTCAGGACTGACTTTATGGTAAGCCAAAATTTTGCTCGGTTGCTAAAAAATAAAGAACAATATAGCTTTAAATTGACCAGTTGTAAAAACCCAACAGATGGCGTCACCGTATAATTTCGTAATAAAGTGAATTTCAATGCACTTCCACTGCGGTTTCAAAATCAATTCTGGTCCTGTGCATTCTTCACCTAATTTGCTTTCTTTTGACGTGCTGAACACCAAAATCGGCTTAGCCAGTTGCCTTAGAATCGTAAAAAAAAAATATTTTTCGAAATAAAAAAATCTTCTTCAACGTTTCTACGGGGAATTGCTTGACTGATTTTGGTTTTCAGCTCGTCAAAAGAAAGCATATTAAGTGAAGAATGCAGAGTAGCAGAATTGAGTCTGAAATCGCAGCGGAAGTGCCTTAAACTCAATTTTATTAATAAAGTATACGGTGGCACCATCTTTTGGCAGCTTCGAACTCTGAGGGTTTTTACAACTGGTCAATTCATATTCTTTGTAAGTAGTAAGTGAATATCAATCTTTTTGCTGCAGTGTGTATGGTGCCCCAAGCTCAATCGATGCAGTAATTATGGCATTGACCGAGGTGTTAAGGAATGGCTAAGCAGTGGATGCGAAATAAAACACATCTCTAACGCAAACAACTGTTATGATTAGGTAAAAATGTGATTTTTTTGTTTATTTAGGTTCATTCGTTCATGTTTAATTAAAATGTTTTGCATGTCAAAAGGCGGACGAATTGAGTCAAAATCCGTGTTCCGAGATAAATCGCATCTTTAATGAGCTTATGAGGAATTAATATAACAAAAGCAGAGCCTTCTACATACTTAAAAAAAGGATAAAAAACTGTAGCAATCTGTACTTTTAGGTTAAATAAATATGCAATATGTTTTGGATAATTGAAAACCGTCGTTGTTTGTGTGTATGCTCTTCTTGGCAATTAATAAATTCCCTCTTTTAGCAGACAGTGCAATCTGTCTTCTACATCTCAATAAACTATTAAATTATCAATACTATACAATTATCAGATGGATTAATCATTTACAAATATATGAATAGAATAATTTTTTTTTTAATTTTAATAACTCTATGCTTTTTATTTACAATAGAAACAAGATCAAGGAAATCCCAAAAAAATCAATTTTTCGACTGCAAAAATAAACCCTACAGAGTTGCATTACAGTCCAAATGTGCGAAGCACATTTTTTCTCGTTGCGTTAAGAAGCCAGCAGGAAACATTATTGCGGCATTCTTCAATTCAAATCATAAATATTAAGCTTATTATGTCAGTGGGTGTACGTTACCTTACAGGCCAAAAACTAAAGAGTGTAGACTATTTAGCAAAGGTTGCATTATCGGTCCTTTAGGCATGCATTTATTAAATTGGAGGAGAGATTTACAAAATGCAAGTACTAAACCAACAATACAACATAGTTCTTAGCACCATGAGCTCCCAATCAGTAATATTTAAAATATTTTCTTTGTCTACACTTGGAGCGTTGTGAGAGTAAATATTAATCCACTTATTGCTAGTTACTCAAATGTTGATTTTTCTTACGGGTTTCAAAGTCCAATGCTTACATGGTGGGAGATGGTTCAGAAGGAAAATTTCGAAAATTTAAGCCGTCAAATCGTCTGTGTGAATTCAGCCTTTGAAGTGATCAGACGAGCAAAGACAATGGCGCATATTCTAAATGTGATTAGCTTCTTGTTGATGTGCAGTTTATGTGAAAGGGTCTCTTCGTTTTACAGTTGAGTATATTTGATACCTTAATTATTTTGTACTTTTTTACAACGCATCCTTCAAAAGGTTTTCGACTTAATTAATTAAATTTGCAGATACCAAAAATGAAGCGCCAAAGATTTTGTATGATTCAAATGAAAACTATTTCCACATCCGTGCAGTACGTGACGTAAACTTGACAAATTCGTTGTGGGTTAACATGGACTCATTTGAGAAAACCGAATCTGCATATGATGAACAGCTTGCACCCAAACGTCGATATTTAGAAGTAAGAATGAGTTTATTATTTGAGTTATGTTGTACTGTTAGATCCTCTGCTTTTCATAATTTTGTTATAGAGTGTGCAGCTTTCTTTTTACTTTCCGTTTTATGGGTATTTCACCGACTATGTAACATTGGATGTCGATGGAAGGATTTTAATGAAGAACATACTAGATTATTACGAAGAATGCAAATCTTTCGTAGCTCCGTTCAAGACAAAGCTGTCCTTTCATAGAGAGGGAAGCTACATCAAATACATCGACACCGGTAAATTCTGTTTAAATGTTAAAAACTCAGTATAATTATGGAATGGCAATTTATTTTCCAAGGAAAATCATTCGTCGTGCAATGGGGAAACGTGGACCTTCACCCCCTATATCGTAATGAAGAACAAAATTTGAACATGCAAGTGACTTTGTACGATAATGGTACAATCGTTTACGTCTACAAACAGATGTCAACGTCCCTTTTCGCCCTGTTGCAAGATAGTCTTTTCATGGATGTAACTATCGGCACAAGTGACTCCGTAGATTGTAAGTTTGATGAAATAGTGAGAAACAATATTTTCATCGTGAGAAACGTAGATGATGGCATGCATACTTTTCCATACGGCGTGATTTCACTGCGTAAGCGCATCAACAGGGATTTTGACATAAAAACCGGAACTGTCATCGTGATGTCATCGCAGCCTACCTGCAACTGGTACACTAGCTGCGAGTTATGTGCTCAAATGAGGACTGACAACTTTAATGTAAGCCAAAAATTTGCTTGGTTGTTATAAAAATAGATAACAATTTAAATTAAATAAATCTTTTTGCTGCAGTGTGTATGGTGCCCCATGGTCAATCGATGCAGTAATTATGGCATTGACCGAGGTATTAACGAATGGTTTCGCCGTGGATGCGTCGCTAATTACTTCTCTAGTGTAAACGAGTGTTATGATTATGAAAAAATATGAAGCCTTGATCTACTTATTTATGTTCATGCGTTTAAGTTTATTTAACGTGTTTTTCAACTCGGAACTGAGATGAAATACGCATTACGAGATAAATCGCATCCATCATCAGAATGTATCAAGAGCAGATGTGCCTTCTACCTAACAAATTGGTTAAAAACTGACGTAATCTGTATCTTGAGATTAAATAAATATGCTATAAAACATCGGTGTGTTATGCTCCCCTTTGTTATTTATGTGCGTTACATTTAAATAGTATTTTAAAATTAATTTTTTAAATTTTCAGGTGTTTGCCTCGGTTGTTACCTATTTGGCAACGATTATACAGTTTCACCTGGCTATGAGGACAATCGACTGAATGCCATGGGCTAAAATGACCCGAAAATTAATAAAATTATTTATTGAAAATAAAAATTTCATATTATTTGGCGCGAAATGTGACCGTTTTGGGGTTAAATGCAGAAAACCCCAAAACAGCTGCTTTTTCCAGCTTGGTTTTGCGCACAAATACCAGTGGTGCATTTTTGCGCATTGCAAAATTGGCGAACCTTGTGAAAGGTGTCGAAAACTAAAACGTCATCCAAAGAGATCCTTTTGTTAGCTCTCATAAAACTTATTTAGGATTTTTTCCCTTTTATGGGAAGTTTACACAATCCGCTTCAATCAGCTTGATTGTCAGATGTTTGCACTGCTTTCAAATACACTTATTTTGATTACGTTCATGGCACGAGGGCCATGAGGCTTCACGTGATTTTTTTTTCAAAGCAACAAAAATTATAAATAAGAAAACTGGCTGTTATTTTAAAATAAAAGTCATAAAAGTATAAACTACAAACAACAATCAAACTTTTTCCGGTAAGGATGCACAGCACACTGCGCGCTTGTATGTCTTTCGGTTAGTTTGCGTTTTTTCAAGAAATTTTCACAAAATTGTTGTGAAACACGCGCATTCTATTGACTAAAATACTCTCGGAAAATCATGCGGTAGCAAAAGAAACTAAAAGCTAATTAGTTTTTTAATTCCTTCACAACGTACGTTGTAAAACCCATCAAATCAATTTGAAACCTTTTATTTAATCTTTTTTACGATTTTATAAGGGGTTCAAGAAAAAAATGCATCAATCATCATTTAGATTAAATTTAATATCACACAATTAGCACCTTTTGGTAACAGAGAATGTACCAACATCTCCAATGAGATACAGATTCCTCTGGTTCATTATGAACAAATTCTGAAAACTACAGAATAAATTTCCTATAGTTTGAGATATTAGAAAAAACAAAATTAACTTGGGCAGCACTGTTTTCTCTATTTAAATTTTCTGCAATTATTATTGCAATTTTATGAATGGGTATTTTAAAATTGAATATCAATAATAAAGTGTGTATTTTGTGCATTTTTATGGGAAAGATCACGCAGAGATACTTGTGATGAATTCTTCGCAGTGGGAATTAAAATAGTGCAAACCACGATATCTTCTTCACTAGCCCTGCTAAAATAAATCCGACAGATAAGATCAAAAATATTATTTTTTTTCAGAACGTACTTTTTTGGCTCCTCCTGAGGGTTGAATACTTTTTTATTAAAGAGCTCTTGCAGCTCTCTCCATTCAGTAGTTATGAAAATGCCAAAAGCGCCAAACGCAGCGATCGAAGCCAAACATCCGTGGAATGTCAAAGTGCATGATGCTCTCTCCGTAGAACGCCTTGAAATAATTTTTCAAGTGGCAGATTAATGAATGGAGATCGATTTTGTCATACAAGAGTGCTTAAAAAGGGAGCAGTCATCAGAAGCAACCGTGCCACGGTGACCATCGCCAAGCCAACGGTAGGTCTGCGGTCTCCAGGAAGCAATTCTAAACTGCCATTTTCCCTAGGAACGTGATAAGGATAAACCCATTTTTTAGATGCAAAAATAAACCTTAGGGATTCGCATTTCGGTAAAAATTTGACTAGGGCATTTTTTTCTCATTTTGGAGAGAAGCCAGCAGGAGATATTATTGCGAAATTCTTCAATTAAAATCATTCAATACAATTAAAAGCAAAAAACTAAGGAGTGTAGATTATGTAATTATTTATAAATATATGAATAGAATAATTTTTCTTCTAATTTTAACAACTCTTAATGCTTTTTATTTACAATAGAACTAAGATAAAGAAAATCCCCAATAAAAATCATTTTTTTCAACCGCAAAAATAAACCCTAGAAAGTTGCATTACAGTCCAAATGTGCCAAGTACATTTTTTCTCGTTGCGTTGAGAAGCCAGCGGGAGGCATTGTTGCGGCATTCTTCAATTAAAATCATAAATGTTTAGCTTATTATATCAGTGGGGTTACGTATTTTACAGGCCAAAGAGAGTAGACCATTTAGCATTATCGGTCCTTATGCATAAATTTATTAAATTGGAGGAGAGATTTACAAAATGCAAGTACTAAACCAACAATACAACATAATTCTTAACACCATGAGCTCCCAATCAGTAATATTTAAAACATTTTCTTTGTGTAAACTTGGAGCGTTGTGAGAGTAAATAATAATCCACTTATTTTTAGTTACTCAAATGTTGATTTTTCTTACAGGTTTCAAATTCCAATGCTTATATGGTGGGAGATAGTTCAGAAGGAAAATTTAAGCCGTCAAATCGTCTGTGAGAATTCAGCCTTTGAAGTGATCAGACGAGCAAAGACAATGGCGCATATTCTAAATGTGATTAGCTTCTTGGTGATATGCAGTTTATGTGGAAGGGTCTCTTCGTTTTACAGTTGAGTACATTTGATACCTTAATTATTTTGTACTTCTTTGCAACGAATCCTTTAAAAGATTTTCGACTTAATTAATTACATTTGCAGATACCAAAAATGAACCGCCAAAGATTTTGTATGAATCAAACGAAAACTATTTCCACATCCGTGCAGTACGTGACGTAAACTTGGCAAATTCGTTGTGGGTTGACATGGACTCATTTGAAAAAACCGAATCTGCATACGATGAACAGCTTGCACCCAAACGTCGATATTTAGAAGTAAGAATGAGTTTATTTGAGTTATGTTGTACTGTTAGATCCTCTGCTTTTCATAATTTTGTTATAGAGTGTGCAGCTTTCTTTTTACTTTCCATTTTATGGGTATTTCACCGACTATGTAACATTGGATGTCGATGGAAGGATTTTAATGAAGAAAATACTACGTTATTACGAAGAATGCGAATCTTTCGTAGCTCCGTTCATGACAAAGTTGTCCTTTCATAGAGAGGGAAGCTACATCAAATACACCGACACCGGTAAATTCTGTTTAAATGTTAAAAACTCAGTATAATTATGGAATGGCAATTTATTTTCCAAGGAAAATCATTCGTCGTGCAATGGGGGAACGTGGACCTTCACCCCCTATATCGTAATGAAGAACAAAATTTGAACATGCAAGTGACTTTGTACGATAATGGTACGATCGTGTTCGTCTACAAACAGATGTCAACGTCCCTGTTCGCCCTGTTGCAAGATAGTCGTTTCATGGATGTAACTATCGGCACAAGCGACTCCGTAGATTGTAAGTTTGATAAAATAGTGAGAAACAATATTTTCATCGTGAGAAACGTAGTTGATGGCTTGCATACTTTTCCATACGGCGTGATTTCACTGCGTAAGCGCATCAACAAGAATTTTGACATAAAAACCGGAACTGTCATCGTGATGTCATCGCAGCCTACCTGCAACTGGTTCATTAGCTGCGAGTCATGTGCTCAAATCAGGACTGACGACTTTTATGTAAGCCAAAAATTTGCTTGGTTGTTATAAAAATAGTTAACAATTTAAATTGAATAATTCTTTTTGCTGCAGTGTGTATGGTGCCCCCCGCTCGATCGATGCAGTAATTATGGCATTGACCGAGGTATTAACGAATGGGTTCAAGGTGGATGCGTCACAAATCACACATCTAATGCAAAACACTGTAATGATTAGGTAAAAATGTGAAGCCTCGATCTACTTATTTATGTTCATGCATTTAAGTTTATTTAACGTGTTTTTCAACTCGGAACTGAGGTGAAATGAAAATCAAAATTTCATATTATTTGGTGCAAAATGTGACCGTTTTGGAGTTAAATGCAGAAAACCCCAAAACTGCTGCTTTTCCAGCTGGGTTTTGCGCACAAATACCAGTGGTGCATTTTTGCGCATTGCAAAATTGGCGAACCTTGTGAAAGGTGTCGAAAACTAAAACGTCATCCAAAGAGATCCTTTTGTTAGCTCTCATAAAACTTATTTAGGATTTTTTCCTTTTATGGGAAGTTTTACACAAACCGCTTCAATAAGCTTGATTGTTGAGTGTTGCTCTGCATTCAAATACACTTATTTTGATTAAGTTCATGGCATGAGGGCCATGATGCTTCGTATGAATTTTTATCAAGGCAACAAAATAAATAATATAAATCAGAAAATTGGCAGTTATTTTAAAATTAAAGTATAAACTACAAACAACAACCAAACTTTTTCCGATAAGGATGTTCACTGCGCGCTTGTATGTCTTTCGGTCAAATTTCGTTTTTTCACAAGAAGTTTTCACAAAATTGTTGTGAAAAATGCGAATATTTTACTAAAATATTCTCGTAAAAACCATGCGGTAGCAAAAGAAACTAAAAACTAATCAGTTTTTCTTAATTCCTTCAAGCAAACGTTGTAAAACGCGCCAAATCAATTGGTAACTTTATATTTAATATATTTTTACGATTTTTATAGGGGATTTAAGCAAAAATGCATCAATCATCATTTAGATTAAATTTAATATCACACAATTAGCACCTTTTGGTAACAGAGAATGTACCAACATCTCCTTCTGGTTCATTATGAACAAATTCTTAAAACTACAGAATAAATTTCCTATAGTTTGAGATATTAGAAAAACAAAATTAACTTGGGCAGCACTGTTTTCTCTATTTAAATTTTTTGCAATTATTAAATTGCAATTTTATGAATGGGTATTGTCGATAATAAGTGTGTATTTTGTGCATTTTTATGGGAAAAATCAAGCAGAGATACTTGTGATGAATTCTTCGCAGTGGGAATTAAAATACGTGCAAACCACGATATCTTCTTCACTAGCCCTGCTAAAATAAATCCGACAGATAAGATCAAAAATATTATTTTTTTTCAGAACGTACTTTTTTGGCTCCTCCTGAGGGTTGAATACTTTTTTTATTAAAATCCGTATTCCGAGATAGATCGCATCTTTAATGAGTTTATGAGGAATTAATATAACAAAAGCAGAGCCTTCTACTTAAAAAAAAAACAAAAAAACTGTAGAAATCTGTACTTTTAGATTAAATAAATATGCTATATGTTTTGGATAATTGAAACCGTCGTTGTTTGTTTATGCTCTCCTTGGCAATTTACAAATTCCCTCTTTTAGCATACAGTGCAATCTAGCTGTCTTCTACATCTCAATAAACTATTAAATTATCAGACTATACGATTATCAGATGGATTATTCATTTACAAATAAATTAATAGAATAATTTTTCTTCTAATTTTAATAACTCTCTATGCTTTTTATTTACAATAGAAACGAGATCTAGAAAATCCCCAAAAAATCATTTTTTCAACTGCAAAAATAAACCCTTTGAAAGTTGCATTAGAGTCCAAACGTGCCCAGTACATTTTTTCTCGTTGCGTTGAGAAGCCAGCGGGAGACATTATTGCGGAATTCTTCAATTAAAACCATAAATATATATTAAGCTTATTATGTCAGTGGGTTTACGTTACTTTACAGGCCAAAAACTAAAGAGTGTAGACCATTTAGCAAAGGTCCTTTTAGGCATGCATTTATTAAATTGGAAGAGAGATTTACAAAATGCAAGTACTAAACCAACAATACAACATAGTTCTTAATAACATGAGCTCCCAATCAGTAATATTTAAAATATTTTCTTTGTCTACACTTGGAGCGTTGTGAGAGTAAATATTAATCCACTTATTGCTAGTTACTCAAATGTTGATTTTTCTTACGGGTTTCAAAGTCCAATGCTTACATGGTGGGAGATGGTTCAGAAGGAAAATTTCGAAAATTTAAGCCGTCAAATCGTCTGTGTGAATTCAGCCTTTGAAGTGATCAGACGAGCAAAGACAATGGCGCATATTCTAAATGTGATTAGCTTCTTGTTGATGTGCAGTTTATGTGAAAGGGTCTCTTCTTTATATAGTTGAGTATATTAGATACCTTAAATATTATGTACTCTTTTGCAACGATTCCTTTAAAAGATTTTCGACTTAATTAATTACATTTGCAGATATCGAAGATGAAGCGCCAAAGATTTTGTATGAATCAAATGAAAACTATTTCCGCATTCGAGCAGTACGTGACGTAAACTTGGCAAATTCGTTGTGGGTTAACATGGACTCTATTGAAAAACCCAGTTTCGAAACAGAAAACAAATCTTCATACGATGAACAGCTTGCACCCAAACGTCGATATTTAAAAGTAAGAATGAGTTTATTTGAGTTCATGTTGTACTGTTAGATCCTCTGCTTTTCATATTTTGTTATAGAGTTTGAAGCTTTCTTTTTACTTTCCGTTTTATGGGTATTTCACCGACTATGTAACAGTGGATGTCGATGGAAGGATTTTAATGAAGAAAATACTAAATCATGACGAAGAATGCAAATCTTTCGTAGCTCCACTAGGAACAAAGTTGTCTTTTCATAGAGAAGGAAGCTACATCAAGTATATCGACGACACCAGTAAATTCTATTTAAATATTAAAAACTCAGTATAATTATGGAATGGCAATTTATTTTCCCAGGAAAATCATTCGTCGTGCAATGGGGAAACGTGGACCTTCACCCCCTATATCGAAATGAAGAACAAAATATATCCATGCAAGTGACTTTGTATGAAAATAGTACGATCGTGTTCGTCTACAAACAGATATCAACGTCCCTGTTCACCCTGTTGCAATATGCTTTTTTCAAGGATGTAACTATCGGCACAAGCGACTCCGTAGATTGTAAGTTTGATAAAAAAAAGTGAGATATAATATTTTCATTGTGAGAAACGTAGATGATGGCTGGCATACTTTTCCATACGGCTGGATTTCACTGCGTAATCGCATCAACAAGGATTTTGACATAAAAACCGGAACTGTCATCGTAATGTCACCGCAGCCTACCTGCAACTGGTTCACTAGCTGCGAGTTATGTGCTCAAATGAGGACTGACAACTTTAATGTAAGCCAAAAATTTGCTTGGTTGTTATAAAAATAGATAACAATTTAAATTAAATAAATCTTTTTGCTGCAGTGTGTATGGTGCTCCATGGTCGATCGATGCAGTAATTATGGCATTGACCGAGGTATTAACGAATGGGTTCAAGGTGGATGCGTCACAAATCACACCTCTAATGCAAAACACTGTAATGATTAGGTAAAAATGTGAAGCCTCGATCTACTTATTTATGTTCATGCGGTTAAGTTTCTTTAACGTGTTTTTCAACTCGGAACTGAGGTGAAATATGCATTCCGAGTTAAATCACATACATCCTGTGCCTTTTACCTAACAAATTGGTTAAAAACTGACGTAATCTGTATCTTTAGATTAAATAAATATGCTATAAAACATCGGTGTGTTATGCTCCCCTTTGTTATTTATAAATTCCACTTTTTTACCAAGCTATGCAGTCTTTCTAAATCTCGATGACTTTAGTCTGTTTATTTATTTTGATCTTCCGGTAGCCACGAAAACAACGCCAAGCAATAAGGAAGACCCTAAAATATTAAATAATGTATTTTCATTTTTGTTTACTTCCTCAATAAACACATCAATAAAATAAAAAAGTCTGTATAATTCCTTTTATTAAGCGAGAATGCGTGGAATGGCTTTAATCGATATTTTACTCACTATTTGTCATATTGAAATTCAGTGACGTACGCCTTGCATACAGACGGAAACTGTGCCGCCAAACAGTCTTGCAGCGCGGGTAGGATATCACTTCACTCTTTCACGACACATTCATTAATTTGTATTCGGTAAAAAATTATGTTCTACCTATTATTTAAACCATCGCAGTATGCGTTTATCAGATGCATTTCTCGTTTAAAAACGGAAGAATTTGATTATTTTTCTTCTATTAATTACAATTAATTTATATTTGCCCTACGAACGATAAAGCGAAACCCCGAAAAAATCCCTTTTCAAATGGCAAAATTTGGCTTGTACTGTTTTTTTCGCATTGCTTTGAGTACAGCTCATCAAACAATCAACTAATTTTAATTTATTACCATTTCAAGCCCCTACATCAATCCAATTTAAAGTTCAATAATCATAAAATCGATTTCCTTGTTGCCCAATTTATTGATTTGCATTTCCAACACAGCTTGTGCACGGAAGTAGTGAACCAATTTGATTAAGGTTAAGGTAACGCAGTGTTTTTGTGATCGATTTTTGTGGTGATGAAATGGAATGCTGCGTTTGTTCACTTCCTTAATGACGACTCCCAAATTCATAGCCATGGCCTCCCCAAATATTTTGCGCACCGATTCGTTTCTGTGTAAAATATTTGGAGTTTATCCACTGGGCTCGAAAGTTTATTTAGCGTATTGTGTGATTTTGCAAACGTTTAACTTGGTTTTTAGTGTTTGCAGCCTTCGAACGCATCTCACCGATGATTTCACTTTTTATTATAACGTAGTAATGGAAGTGGTGATGGTTCTATCCGTTCTCTTAGGAATTTTAAGGAGTGTAGGAAACCTGCAGTTTGTGCTAACCAAAGGGCCGGATTTTTCAGCAATCGTGAATAAACTAGACGATTTAATGGTCCGCCTTGACACTTGCAAGGAGGAAAATAGACGTTTGGAGAGAAACCACCGTCTGATGGCGTTGTTTAACTTTTTAATAATAATTCCGAGTAGTATTGCGGAAACTCGGATATATTCAGCACTTCTTAGAGAAAACCCCATGGACGTTGTGGACATATTTTTAAGCTATTTTAATATTTTGTTGCTGGTACAAGTCAACCTGCTGATTGTTGCGTTCGCACATATTTCAGCATCAATTCTAAGATGTCTTAATTCTAAAATATATAAGGTAATTATTTAATTTAAATTTTCACCTGCCTCAAACCAGTTTAAAAGTTATCAGAAAGTCGAAAATGCGGTGTTGGCAACGAAATCAATATGCTGAGAGACTCATTCACTGATGTGTGCGGCGTAGTGGAGACAGCCAGCGTCGTTTTCCAGCCTTTAACCGCAATTTTAGTGCCGTACTTGGTTTTCAACCTCTTGGTTGACCTTTATTATTTTTTAATGGTAATCTTCAACTTGGATCCATTCTACAAAGAATCAGAAGCTGTCATGACGTGCATTTGTTTTACTTTGATAACTGTTTTGGTCGTCAATGTGTTGTACGTCAGCCTGCAATGCCAAAAAGTTAGGAATGAGGTTTAAATAAAAGTCCACATTTTTGTATTGCGCAATTAATAATTTTTTTCTAGGTTGATCAAACTAAAAACTTACTCTACCACTTGGAGATGGACGCTGAGAATTGTGAAGAGCTGAAAGATTCTGTATAATTTCTATTAGAAATGTTCGCTTTTCGGTCTTGATGTGGAAATTCACAGCTAACCGCATTTTACTTCGAGAGCCTGCACTACCAGAAAACTGGATTCAATATATTTGCTACTTTCAGACTAGATCGATCATTGCTTTTGGTACGTAACATTTAACTAGTATTTTAAAATAATTTTTTTTTTAATTTTCAGGTGTTTGCCTCGGTTGTTACCTATTTGGCAACGATTATACAGTTTCACCTGGCTATGAGGACAATCGACTCAATGCCATGAGCTAAAATGACCCGAAAATTAATAAAGGTATTTGTTGAAAATCAAAATTTCATATTATTTGGCGCAAAATAGGACCGTTTAATTTGGGGCTAAATTCAGAAAAATTCAGAAAAATGCAGAAAACCCCAAAACTGCTGCTTTTTCTGCTGGGTTTTGCGCACAAATACCAGTGGTGCATTTTTGCGCATTGCAAAATTGGCAAACCTTGTGAAAGGTGCCGAAAACTAAATCGTCATCCAAAGAGATCCTTTTGTTAGCTCTCATAAAACTTATTTAGGTTTTTTTTCTTTTATGGGAAGTTTACACAATCCGCTTCAATCAGCTTGATTGTCGGGTGTTTGCACTGCTTTCAAAAACACTTATTTTGATTACGTTCATGGCACGAGGGCCATGAGGATTCATGTGATTTTTTCAAGTCAACCAAACAAATAATATAAATTAGAAAATTAGCTGTTTTTTTAAAAAAAAATAAACTGTATAAACTGCAAACAACAACCAAACTTTTTCCGATAAGGATGCTTATTGCACGCTTGTATGTCTTTCGGTGAAATTGCGTTTTTTCAAGAAATTTTCACAAAATTGTTGTGAAACACGCGCATTTTATTGACTAAAATATTCTCGTAAAAACCATGCGGTAGCAAAAGAAACTAAAAACTAATTAGTTTTTTTAATTCCTTCAAAACAAACGTTGTAAAACGCGTCGAATCAATTGGTAACCTTATATTTAATATATTTTTACGATTTCATAAGGGATTTAATTAAAAATGCATCAATCATCATTTAGATTAAATTTAATATCACACAATTAGCACCTTTTGGTAACAGAGAATGTATCAACATCTCCATACAGATCCTTCTGGTTCATTATGAACAAATTCTTAAAACTACAGAATTAATTTCCTATAGTTTGAGATATTAGAAAAACAAAATTAACTTGGGCAGCAATGTTTTCTCTATTTAAATTTTCTGCAATTATTATTGCAATTTTATGAATGGATATTTTAAAATTAAATATCAATATTAAGTGTGTATTTTGTGCATTTTTATGGGAAAAAATCACGCAGAGATACTTGTGATGAATTCTTCGCATTGGTAATTAAAATACGTGCAAACCACGATATCTTCTTCACTAGCCCTGCTAAAATAAATCCGACATAGATAAGATCAAAAATATAAATTTATTTATTTTTCAGGACGTACCTTTTTGGCTCCTCCTGAGGGTTGAATACTTTTTTATTAAAGAGCTCTTGCAGCCCTCTCCATTCAGTAGTTATGAAAATGCCAAAAGCGCCAAACGCAGCGATCGAAGCCAAACATCCGTGGAATGTCAAAGTGATGCTCTCTCCGTAGAACGCCTTGAAATAATTTTTTAAGTGGCAGATTAATGAATGGAGATCGATTTTGTCTTACAAGAGTGCTTAAAAAGGGAGCAGTCATTAGAAGCAACCGTGCCACGGTGACCATCGCCAAGCCAACGGTAGGTCTGCGGTCTCCAGGAAGCAATTCTAAACTGCCATTTGTCATCACGGCTAGAGAACACGCGACTGATATTCTTCCCACAATTGCCAGCCCCAACATGGTCCAGCCACTAGTGCTTCCAGATGCTAAAACACAAAAAAAGGAATTTTTCTAGATGTTAGTGTCTCTGGAAATAAAAACTGAGAGTAAGGTTGGAAAATTTGACCATTTGGTGGGATGGCGAACGAGGTTGCACAGCTCGTTCCTCCAATCAACAGAAGAAGACTCAATGTTCCAAATTTATGGTTTGATTTCAACAGCAGAAAAATTCCTAAGACAGTTCCTATGATTTCAGCGGCACCTGGAAAAAATATTTCAATATTTTGTTCAATCGAGTAAAATTTAATTTTTTTCACCGGCAAATGATGTTCTGATAGGTAAAGTTGGGCCTCCAACATTTCTAATGTTATACAAAGCCCCATAATAGTGGACCACCGTTCCAATCCACATAATTTGCAGACAAAATACTCTAAACTTCGGCAGCTTTTGGCATGTGCTGCCTGGTGAACTAAAAAAAAATAGTATGCATTATAGTTACGAGTGAAAAACTATTTTAATTATTTTATACGCAATAAGAGGCTTTTTGGTTGTGAAATCCTCCGGCAAATCTCGTCCATTGTAATTGGCCACGAATTTGAGCAGATTGTCTGCGTTCTCGAACCGTCCATGGGCGATCAGCCAGCGTGGAGACTCCGGAAAAATACTTTTTTAATGCTTAAAATTTGCTCCTTGGCGGTTTCCTTACCTCCACATTAGTATGAAAACTATCGAGGGTATTGAAAAGGTGAGGTGCAAGGTTGACCAGGAGTCAGCAGCTGCGTCCAACCAGCCTAAAGTGATCACGCCGATGGACCAAAAAAACTCAAAACTAACGCTGAAAACCGTTTTCCGCCAACCGGTGCTAATGTCTACAACTAATTGTAAGGAAATTGTTTAGTAATATAAATATTTTTAAAGGAGGAATGGCTTCCGTGCTAAAATCTTTGATCATTTAAATAATCTTAACCTTTGATTGCAACAATTGCAATATCCGTCCTTTTTTAATAAATATTAAAGACCCTCTTTGATGAAGTTTCAGAGCACACCAATCGATTCTTGAGGGTCAAATTAGGTAAAGTGGATATTTTTTCCAACCAAAAAGTGCAGCGCGACGTGTGAATTGTTTTCCCGCCAAAACAATATGAATTTATATGCGAGAAGTGCGCATGCGTCAGAGCATGTTTGAGCACTTGCAGAGAGACCGCCTGTGCAAATGACTTCTTTGTCAGATCTGACGCATGCGCAGTTCTCGCATTCAAATTGTTTTGGTGGTAAAAAAAGGTTCACACGTCGCAGTGGACGTTTTGCTCGGAAAAAATATCCACTTTACCTAATTTGACCTTCAGGAATCGATTGGTGTGCTCAGAAACTTTATCAAAGATGGTCTTTAAATTAATCATCAGGTTATTATTTGAAACAAAATTTAAACTAAACCCAAATCAAGAAAATAGTTCCAGAAGCTTAACATAAAAATTGAAACTCACTAATCTGATTGGCAGCCGTGAACATGAGGCACGTCCCAAGGCCAATGAGCAATTTGAGGAGACAGTGCACTTCCAAAATAGGCTGCAGGGCGCCTGCGATACCAGCGCTCACCTGCAGTGCCGTGCCGACCATGATAAGCATCTTTGGCGAAATTCTGCACAGAAAATGCGAAAATGAGGCATAAATGTTATTTTTACAATTGGTCTAATTACATTTTGAGTGAAAAGAAGGTGACGACACCACCGATTGCTGTTCCCAAAATGTAGAGCGACTGGATTAAACTCACGAGCACACTCCTGTCACACACTAGAGACCACTGGGCGGTTTACAGTTAATAGTAAAATAAATGAAGGCTTTTTCAAATTTATCTATTACCTCCGTCACCATCGTCGGCAAGTCGACAAAAAACTCAAACTTTTCGCATTTCTCTACTTTGTATGCATTTGCGGAGGTCGATTCGTTGATACCATTAGAATAAACGTAACAGGGATTGAAGCCCGATGGAAATCTCTGTGAAAAATACAATTATAAAGATTATAAAACACTCCTTCTGAGTTTTCATAAAATTTTAGTTTGCCTGGTCCACGGGGTGTCGCGTCTGGATCCACTCGTTGAGCGAAATGTTGGCCGGTTCGTTGTCTCGGGCGCAGATGTAGCTTCCTCCAAAGGTTTCCGGGAACGGCGCCAGGAACAAAATGCTAAGCATGTGCCAGCCGGCCGGGATCTTGACCAGGGCGAGCAGCAGCAGCGAACGCGCCTGCCACGCGCCGAAATCGCCAATGGCCGCGGAAACAGGGTCTGCGGAAGCCGCTGGCACCATGTCCGCAGCTGGGTTGCAATTGTCGAGGGCCCAACGCAGCTCATTCTTTTAAGTAATTACCCTCTGCGTTATCGCGCGCGTTGGACTTATTTTCGGACACGCTTTTGCTAGCTGACATTGAAATCAGCAGATTGTGCGAAAGTGTTTTTCTTGCATCTGAGGTTTCGTTATTTTTCTTCAAATTGTTACGAAAAAACACCACACGGAACAACGTACACTGGCCGAAATGCAAAAACGTTTCAATTAGACTCTTGCTGTTTGTGAATAATTAGTTCTAACTTAGCGTTTACTTGAGGGAAGAAATACAACAATAAAAGTACAAATTTAATCAAGAGTAAGCAGGATGATTTCAACGATAGAAACTAATCCAATTTTAAATTTCAATAAATGTTATCAAGAATTATGAACTAATTGATATTTTTCTATAATTAATTTTTTATGAAATGAATAGGGTTGGGACATTAAGACGATCGAATATTTTTTTTGTATGTCTTATTTTTATTTGGGCATCAAATAAGCACGAATCGTGTAATTTTATATTTTAAGACTCTTGAGACCTTGAGAGCCACACTTAAAACCATCCTCTTAGCATTAAACCATCTAAAAACTTTCTAAACCATCCTCAAGCTCACCTTAAACCCGGTCTTTAAGAGAGCCCCAGGAAAGGTGAACATTTAATATGCCAAGTACATGTCGATGCATGCTGCTCATCTGATTTTTATATTGGTTTTCCGTTCTTTTAATTTTATAATTTGCTATTTAATAGGAGTTGTGTGAATGTGAAGCACTGGGCGAAGACCAGATCCCCTACCTGTTATTTTTTATTGAAATTGCAAGTTAAAGAACAAATGTGCAACAAAAGGCAAAACTTTTATACCACGAAAATAGTCCGCATGTTCAGCTTGAAAGCACCGCCAATTGTGAAATCTGGTTTTCTATGCATCAGCTCTTGCCTAAAAAGGAACGCCTATAATCACAATATTAATATTAAATTTGGTTTATTTTACGAAGTTCAACCTCCTCGGCAACTTCATCTGATTGAGAGCATTCCTCCAAATAAATTAACGCCAAACTTGTATTTTTGCACTGAAAACATTTTTGTTTTTACAAATTTCACTATTTAAATTGTGTCTTCAAACCTCGTTCGTTGTCTTCTCGCATTGCCACGTTAATGTCAGAAAACTTGTGATGTACGCCGCAAGAGAAATTAAGTGCTCAAAGCTGATTTTGAACTTTTGCGATTGACTCAATGGAACGTTATTCCTATTCACCATTATTATAATTGAAATTGCGAAGCAACTTTGAATAACGTTTAGGATAACAGAGAGCATTATAATTTTGGAAAACTTTGAACTGTTCAATTTTTCAATGGTTGAGAGGAGTTTTGAATAGAGCTTGCGCTGTCGAGATACTGCTTTGATAGCGGCATCTTTGCTTTCCAATTGGCATTTCTGCGAATTTAAAAGTCAGGACAAAATATTATGTACAGTTGCACTTGAGGTTTTAACATAATTTTTCAGTTAAAATTAAAGACCTACTAATATTAATGTTTTGCATGTTCCAATCGATTTCCAAGGGTCGAAACAAGCGATGTAAATAATTTTACCTATCACAAAATTGTTTTGTGACGTGCAAGCAGAGGCGCAAAGTAAAACGCACGTTGTTTTGGCGCGCGCAACGCATGAACCTTTTGATCGCTACTGCGCAAGCGCCACAGCCATGACTGACAATGAGAGAGCTGTGACGTCAGAGGGGTGGCGCTTGCGCAGTAGCGACCAAAAGGTTCGTCCGTTGCGCGCGCCAAAACAACGTGCGTTCTTCTGCTCGCACATCGCAAAACATATTTTAGAAAAATTAGTTATTTCACCTATTTCGACCCTCAGGAATCGGTTGGAACAGACAAAAATGTGGTTTCAGTGGGTTTTTAAAGGCAGCTTCCTTGGACCATAGCGAAATCTGGATATTTTTCCATTTTTCAACAGAATTCTCCTGCTCAACTCATTTCAGTCCTACTTCCCTTAACCCAGCAGCCGACATTAATTGAGCAGGACAATACTATTACGAAATAAACAGCTTGCTCTACGCCAAGGTAACTTTAATAAATTAAATGCGTGATGGACAAATGAAACTTACTTGAAGTTTAAAGTTGTGTTCAACAAGTACCAGTTCTAAAGTGAATGCGCATATGGTGAAAAACACCATGTTTGTGACGCAGGCTAAAGTGCACCAAAACTGTTCCAAAATATCCTTAAGGACATATTTATTCGCCACGCTTAAGTACCTCAGCAGCAATAGAAAAAAAGGAAAATAGTTTAACAGAAGTATGCAAATACACGCCTTCTGGATTTTCCGCTTCATTTCCAGAGTACAGACTGAATTGGGACAGCAGCTATTAAGGTTCGCGAAGACTTCATCCTGAGCAGTATTTTTCAATTTGTAGAAGATAATTGCGAAGGTTACTAAAGCCAAAAATATATATCTAACGGCAGCAATGGAATAAATTATCTCATCTGAGGTATTGCTTGAAATTCCACCAATAAATTCCTGGAGAAAAGAGTAATAATTCAGCCGCAGAGTAAAATAATATTACCTTTGATTTCTTTATGCATGTTAAAATGACATATGATGCAATGCCACAGCTGTACAGATCGTGCAGCCTCCTGAAAACCCAATGCGTGCTCGCGCCTAAGTTGTACATCCCGATCAACCGAGCTGCGAATAAAATAGGAAACAGCTCTTTCTCCATGTTCGTTTCACTGTCGTTTTAATTTTTTTCCAATCGCACTCTATCGGCACCCTTTTCATGACTTTCCGCATATATGCCATTCCATCAGGTTTATTGCTTTTTTATTATCGAGTATTTGCTTTTGATGGCCAAGTAATAGCTTTTTTCTGGCTTTTCCACGAGTGAATGACAGGAAAATTGAGGTGAATTTTATTTGCGCAGATAGTGAAATTGGGAGTTGTTTTGAAATTATTTACAAAAAAATGCATATCGTAACTATCCAAGGTAGTTCAACTTGTTTTGAGGAATAAATTGTCTTTTATTATTTCAGCAAGCAAAAGTAAAAACTAAATTACGCGACGATAAAGATATTTTTGATATTTTTCTTTTGTACAAATAAAATTAAATAATAATTAATTCTTAGGCTGCATCTCGATCCGCGGAATTTATTCCAAATTAGATAATTTTGTTAATTTTTGACTATTTTCAAAAGCATTCCTGCCTCTCTCTGGGTAAGGAATAATTTAAATCAATAATATTTATGTGATATAGATTTATTTATTTTATTGCATGAGTATCTAACATTACTCAGGTCAATTCTCATCCAAGGCAAATTTCAAAAATAAATGTTACATGGTAAAAAAATAATAAAAGTTATGGTTAAGAAATACATATTTCCAAAATACGTGCGACAGGGCATATATCAGGCCGGGGAGTGTCACGAC
Organism: Cloeon dipterum; assembly: GCF_949628265.1. Taxonomy (NCBI): domain Eukaryota; kingdom Metazoa; phylum Arthropoda; class Insecta; order Ephemeroptera; family Baetidae; genus Cloeon; species Cloeon dipterum. Next base: position 25,526,699 of record NC_088790.1, read on the forward strand.
GCCCCGTGAAATTAATCCACGAATGCTGGAAAGAAGCAAATAGCGAGTCGGAAAACCATCGAAATCATCCCAAATCCGAATGGAATTGTCAGTGCAATGCAAGAAAATAAAAAAATAGCGCAGCTCAGCCAGAACTCCACCCTCAAACATCGCTTTCTCACATCATAGCAATTAAGTGGAAGCAAAGCAAGAAGTGCTGTACTTGAGCCAAACTATTGATGGTGTCAAATCGGATAAAATCTATAAATAAACCAACTATAATGCTTATCACGAAATCTTATTCAACTTCAAATTTGTTCATTCCTTCAATATTTAAAAGGTCTTCGAAGCAATTCTTGCAATATTTGCCGCATGCTGGCCGAGAGTCCTATAGGACTCAGCTGACAAGAGATATGCTCCTCCACATCCTCGAGATACTATTTTCACGGATATTTTATTTCACTAATTAATGTTTAAGCTTAATAGAAGTTGTGTATAAGTGAAGCACTGGGCGAAGACAAGTTCCCCTAACTGTTTAAAAAAGAGATAATTAAAACAGGAACAAAAAGACGACACTTTTATACCACAAAAAGAGTGCGCATATTCAGCTTGAAAGCACCACCAATTGTAAAATCTGGTTTTCTATGCATCAGCTCTTGCCTAAACAGGAACGCCTACAATCATAATATTAACATAAAATTAGGTTTATTTTACGAAGTTCTACCTCCTCGGCAACTTCATCTGATTGAGAGCATTCCTCCAAATAAATTAACGCCAAACTCGTATTTTTGCACTGGAAACATTTTTTTTTTTTAATCAAAATTCACTATTTAAATTGTGTCTTCAAACCTCGTTAGTTGTCTTCTCGCACTGCCACGTTAATGTCGTAAAGCTCAGGATATACGCCGCTAGAGAAATTAAAAACTCAAAGCTATATCTGAATTTGTCCTTTGGAATAACTTTAAACGTAGCATTATTGCTAACATTCACGAATATAATAAGTGAAACAATAAAGAAACTTTGAACAACGTTAAGGATAACAGACAGCAAGATAATTTTTGAAAACTTGGAACTATTTAATTCGGTAATAGTTGAGAGAATATTTGAGTGAAGCTCGCGCTGTCGAATGACTGTTTTATTAGCGGCCTCATTGCTTTCAAACTGGCATTTCTGTGAATTGTAGAAATTCTTAATTAATTAGCAGAGAAAAAAATGTATGAAAATTCATAAAGGAATGCAACTTACGTGAATTTTAATGTTGTTTTCAATCACAATAATTTCCAAAATGTATGCAACCATGGTAATAAATAGCATATTTGTGACGGTAGCTAAAGTGCACCAATACTTATTAATAAAATCCTTAAAGAGAGAAATATTTGCAAAGTAGAATAGCAGTAGTAGAAAAAAAGGAGCACAGTTAATGAGAAATCTGCAAAAGCAAGCTTTCTTGATTTTCCGCTTCATTTCCTGAGTATAAACTGACTTGGGACAACATCTTTCAAGGTTCGTAAATATTGCATTCTCAGCGGTATTTTTCAATTTATTATAAAAAATTGCGAAGATAGTCACACCCGACAAAAAATATCTAATGATACGAATTGTAGAAAGTATTTTTGGTGTGTCACTAGGTGAGGAAGTAATTGTTATCTGGAGAATGTTTAGTCACACTTAATAGGCCACTGAATAAATTTACTGACGCATTATACCTCTACTTTATGAATACAACCTAGACATACATATGAAGCAATGCCGAAGCTGTAGAGATCATGCAGCCTCCTGAAAATCCAATGCGTGCTGGCGCCTAAGTTGTACATTCCGATCAACCGAGCTGCGTATAGAACAGGAAACAGCTCTTTTTCCATGTTCATTTCACTGTCGTTCTTAAAGGAGATTTAAATTTTTCCAATACCAGCACCCTCTTCATTATCAATTTTATGTCTCAGACTTAATTTCCACTTTCCCTTTAATGTCATTCCATCAGCTTTATTGCATTTCATCCTGTCAAGCATGTGCTTTTGATAACCAAATAGATACGTTCTGACTCCTCCACGAGCGAATGACGAGAAAATTGACGTGCATTTTGTTAGCTTGGACGTTTTGTTTTATTATTAATTAATGCACATCAAGGCCTCCATTTTGATATTTATGAAAGGTTCAGATCGATCTCCCAGTGCAGAAACAAAATAATACATAATAGAAACACCCTTCCAGCAAATTGTAGGACAACAAATAATGAACCCTGATTTTTCAAAAGTCCCAAAAAACGTGGTCAAATTTGAGGTCGTGTTGCGCACTTGCGCAGGCCTCCCTTGCGGGGCGTGCGATTATATTTATGTATAAAGCTTTAAGGGTATGAAAGAACTCAACGAGGCGCATCTAATGAACTGTGGAAAATCTAACTAGGATAATTAGGTCCCGAGATATTGGCTCCCAAAGGTCAAAACGAGAAAAACATTGAAAGCGACAGTTTATATCTCGCGATTGGGGAAAATATTCAACAAACCGCCCAACTTACAGAAGTTGCGCAAATTGTCAGGTAATCTTTTGAGACTAAATGTTACTGTGCCTGAACAGTGCTTCCAAGTGCAGGGCTATCGTCAGTGGAATAGTCTTTCACCAAATTTGTGTATGAACGAGAATTCAAGTGCGTTTAAGAAGAAAATTGAAGAAGCAATAATCTCAAGCTACCATTAATCATTACTTCCCTCCAAATATTGTTCCTACATAATTGTCTCATTACTTTATGGATGTGTGCTGATTTGGGGCAGAGTTGCCCTGTCAGCCCATAATAAACTTAATTTTGAAACTAATCACGACCCGATCCGATCAAAATCCTAGCAACCGGTTTACTTTGAGTTTTGAAAAAACGTGGTTTTTGCACTTTCCCCATAAGATTAACACGAGAGATGGAAAATTCGCCATTATTTACACAAATGGAACCAGATTGCGATATTTGCTGTTCGATCGCACACGTAGGCCCAACGCCGGTCTGGGAACCGATTTTGAGATTTCTTACGCATACAAAAATAAATCAAATTTGGTTTTTTTTACGGTATTCCGTCTGCTGAATCGACAAGAAGTGCATAGCTGAAAATGGTTTTCCTGTTGTTAAAATTGGACGAGTTGATGAATTTCAAGTCACAAAGCCGAGCCCTACCACCTGATCTACCCTGCCGCCCTTTTCAGGGTGCCCCTTCCTGAGATTGATCCCGGTGCCACTTTTCGCGATTATTCCTACGCCTTGAGCCGCCCCTTTTGCCACTCCGGCCGACTTTTAATCGTTAAAAGACCAGCCGGCACCAAACGTCAAGTGCGAAGCGCTTATGATATGACAGAAGCTTGCAAAAAAATATGTATCTCATCAAATATTAATGGCTTTTTCCCAAAGCTGAGCTACTCTCATAAATTCTTATTTTTCGGCGATATATGAATAACGAAAAAGACTTTTTACTAACAATTTTTATTTAAATTACTATGGGCGTTTTTCCTGTATAAGATCAGTGTCACCAGTAAACTGTTCAGCGTAATCATGCAAAAAAATTTTAATCTCGATCTCGATATTTTAATCATTATTCTAGAAATTTATTCCAGACATAACAGACATTATATTCAGTCACCAGAAAAGGACCAAATCGTGTCCCTGCCTCTGCACCGATGTCTCTTGTTGAAGCGCTTGACATTTTCCAAGCATGCTGGAAAGGTGCAAAAGAGCAAATAGCGGGTCGGAAAGCCATCAAAATCCTCCAATATCCGAATGGAATTATCATTGCAATGCAAGAAAATCAAAAGTAGACGCAAATCAGCCTTAGCTCAACCCCAAACATCGCTTTCTCACATTATTCCAATTAAGAGCAAGCAAAGCATGCGCTCGTGCAACAATCCGTTCTAATTTTATTGATGTGGTGCTTGGAGTCTCGTCAAAAATGATAAAAAACAGCTTTTATTCAATTTATACTTATCACAAAATGCTATTCTATTTTTAATTACATTTATTCCTTCATTATTTTCAGCAATTCTTGCAATTGACACTCCGTATACAATGAATTTCCGCATGGCTGAGAATCGATCTAGGAATACGCTGGCAAAGAGAGCTGTTAAAGCACGCTCTTCTACATCCCACATCCTCGGGATAACAATTTTCACGGATATTTTTTTTAAATTAACTATTCAAGTTTAATAAAAGTTGTGTAAACGTGAAGCACTGGGCGAAGACAAGTTCCCCAATCTGATTTTTTTATGAAAAATAAAATGAATTAAAGAGCTAAAAAAAGGCATAACATTTTATACCACAAATAGAATGCGCATGTTCAGCTTGAAAACACCACCAAATGTAAAATCAGGTGTTCTATGCATCAGCTCTTGCCTAAAAAGGAACGCCTATAATCACAATATTAATATTAAATTTGGTTTATTTTACGAAGTTCAACCTCCTCGGCAACTTCATCTGATTGAGAGCATTCCTCCAAATAAATTAACGCCAAACTTGTATTTTTGCACTGAAAACATTTTTGTTTTACGAATTTCACTAGTTAAATTGTGTCTTCAAACCTCGTTAGTTGTCCTCTCGCATTGCCACGTTAATGTCAGAAAGCTCGTGATGTACGCCGCAAGAGAAATTAAGTACTCAAAGTTGTATTTTAATGTATCCTTTGTATTTTTCACCGTAGTATTATTCGTTTGCATGAATATAATAAGCGAAACTAAAAAGAAACTTTGAACAATGTTAAGGATAACTGACAGAAATATAATTTTTGAAAACTTGGATCTATTCAATTTTTCAATGGTTGAGAGAATATTTGAGTGGAGCTCGCGCTGTCGAATAATTGTTTTAACAGCGGCGTCTTTGCTTTTAAACTGGCATTTCTGTGAATTGTAGAAATTCTTAATTAATTAGCAGAGAAAAAATGTATGAAATTCATAAAGGAATGCAACTTACGTGAAGTTTTAAGTTGTTTTCAATCACAATAATTTCCAATATGTATGCAACCACGGTAATAAATACCATGTTCGTTACGGTAGCTAAAATGCACCAAAACCTATAGATAAATGCCTTTAAGAAAGAAATATTTGTTAAGTAGAATAGCAGCATTAGAAAAAAAGGAACATAGTTAAGCAGAAGTCTGCAAATGCAAGCCTTCTTGATTTTCCGCTTCATTTCCAGGGTATAAACTGACTTGGGACAACAGCTCGCAAGGTTCATAAATATCGCATCCTCAGCGGCATTTTTCAATTTATAATAAATAATTGCGAAGATAGTCACACCCGACAAAATATATCTAACGATTCGAATTGCAGAAAGTATTTCTGGCATGTCGTTTGGTGAGGAACCAATAGATTTCTGGAGAAAATTCAGTCTGACTTAGATCACAGAATAAATTTAATTATGCATGTTACCTTTAAAATATTAAAATAATATAGACACACGTATGACGCAATGCCGCAGCTGTACAGATCGTGCAGCCTCCTGAAAATCCAATTTGTGCTGGTGCCCAAGTTGTACATTCCGATCAACCGAGCTGCGAATAAAATAGGAAACAGCTCTTTCTCCATGTTCCTTTCAGTATTGTTCTTAAAGGAGATTTAAATTTTTCCAAACGCACGCTACCGGCACCCTCTTCATGATCATTTTTATGTCTGAGACTTAATTTCCACTGCTTCCACGTTGTTGCCATTCCATCAGCTTTATTGCCATTTCACCCTGTCAAGCGTGTGCTTTTCATGACCAAATTTAATAGATTTGTTCTGGCCCATCCACGAGCGAATGACAGGAAAATTGATGTGTATTTTGTTAGCCCATGTAATTTAATGGGTAATGGGCGGTGTCTCGATGTCATTAAAACATGCTGGGCTTCAAAATATTTTAAATTCGTCTAATAAACTCCTTTTAAATTACCACCCCGTCCATTCCTTCAAAACTAGAACAGATTTTTTTAAACCAAATGACAATTAAAACCAAAAATCCGGAGCTAAAAAATGCTATATTTTTTCGAGGGGTTTGAAGTATAGCAACTTAGGGGTGGAGGTTAAGCACCCTTAAACCATTCAGCAGGTCAGGGTAGGTCAAGACGAGTCTCTAGCGGTGAATAGGTTTTGCAATTATGACGGTTACAGCCCGAGATTTGGAGCTGCAAAATTAACGAAATGTGAAAAATGTGCTTTTTCGAGTTTTTGTATTATTTGCACCTCCAAATCTCGGGTTATAATTGCCACAGTTGCAAAATATAACCACCGTTAGACTCGTTTGTATCTCCACTAATCAACGAAAGTATTTACAGGGTGCTCATCTCCATCCCCTTTCATCCCTATTGCTTCAATTTTGATACAAAGCAACCGTTTATCCTGTCAGCGCTCGTCGCTCTGTTGCATAATTCAAGCTGTAAGGCAACTTAGGGGTGGAATGCAATAACCACTAAACTGTTTAGCTACTAAGAGGAGGTCGAGACAAGTCTGAAGGTGGGTATTTTTTGCAATTCTATTGCTTAGAACACGAGATTTGGCGTTGCGAAAACAGAAATTGGAAAAATCCTATTTTTACAAGGTAAAATGTTTTTGCAGTTGCTATTTTCACGGGTGTTTTATTTAACTGATAATATATTTAATAGAAGTTGAGTATAGGTGAAGCACTGGGCGAAGACAAGTTCCCCTAACTTTAAAAAAAATATCATTTAAAACAAAAGGTACAAAAAGGCGACACTTTTATACCACGAAAAGAGTGCGCATATTCAGCTTGAAAGCGCCACCCATCGTAAAATCTGGTTTTCTATGCATCAGCTCTTGCCTAAACAGGAACGCCTGTCAAATAGAAAAAAATCAGACTTCATGGGACTATTTTCTACTATATGGTCAACCTCCTCGGCAACTTCAGCTGATTGAGAGCATTCCTCCAAATGAATCAATACCAAACTTGTATTTTTGCACTGCAAATAACATGTTTTAAAAATCCTGCTATTTAATTTGTGTCTTCAAACCTCGTTAGTTGTCTTCTCGCATTGCCGCGTTAATGTCGTAAAGCTCAGGATGTACGCCGCCAAAGAAATTAAATTCTCAAAGTTATATCTGAATTTATCATTTGGAACTATTATTGAAGTATTAATGTTCATGTTAACGAATATAATAAGTGAAACTGAAAAGAAACTTTTAATAGTGTTAAGGATAACCGAGAGCAACAAAATTTTTGAAAACTTTGAACTATTTAAATTGTCAATGGTTGAATGAATATTTGAATGGAGCTCGCGCTGTCGAATGACTGTTTTAATAGCTGCGTCTTTGCTTTCGAACTGGCATTTCTGTAAATTGAAGAAATCCTTAATTGATTAGCAGTATAAAATGTATGAAAATTCATAAAAGAATGCAACTTACGTGAAGTTTTAAGTTGTTTTCAATCACAATATTTTCCAAAATGTATGCGACCAATGTAATAAATACCATGTTTGTGACGATAGCCAAAGTGCTCCAAAACCGTTTAATAAAATCCTTTAAGAAATCAATATTTGCTAAGTAGAATAGAAGTATTAGAAAAAAAGGAACGTAGTTAAGCAGAAGTCTGTAAATGCAAGCCTTCTTGATTTTCCGCCTCATTTCCACAGTGTAAAATGAATTGGGACAACAGCTCGCATCAAGGTTCGTAAATATCGCATCTTCAGCGGTATTTCTCAATTTGTAAAACAGAATTGCGGCGGTTGTCACAACCAACAAAATATTTCTAACGATACGAATTGCAAAAAGTATTTCTGGCGTCGTTCCCCTCGATGAGGAACCAATTGTTATCTGGAGAACAGTTATTCAAACTTGGGCAACAGAATAATTTAATGACGATTACCATTAATTTCTCAACATAGTATAGACATACATATGAGGCAATGATACAGCTGTATAGATCGTGAAACCTCTTGAAAATCCAATGCGTGCTCGCACTTAGGTTGTACATCCCGATCAACCGAGCTGCGAATAGAACGGGAAGCAGCTCTTTCTCCATGTTCCATTCTCTATCGTTCTTAAAGATGATTAAAATTTTCCAATCGCACGCTACTGGCACCCTCTTTCATGATCACTAATGTCTCAGACTTAATTTCCCCTTCCGCATGAATGCCATTTCATCAGCTTTATTGCTTTTTCGGCTTTTTCATTCTGTTAAGCATTTGCTTTTGAGGGCCAAATATAGATTGTACGAGTAAATTACAGGAAAATTGATGCGCATTTTGTTAGCCCATTTAGTAAAATGGGCGGTGCTTGATGTGATTGAAAAATGCATATGAATAAAATAACTCAACTTGGTTTTATAATGAAAGGTTCATATCGTTCACCTAGTGCAGAAGCAAAATAATAGAAACCTATTCTTCCAGCAAATTTGTGGAATACGCTGTGCGATACCGTACAGTGCTCTTATCAACGCATGCTGGAAAGGCGCGCCAGGAAGCAAAAAGCGAGTCGGAAAGTTATCGAAATCCAAATGGAATTGTTGGTGCAATGCAAGAAAATCGAAAGTAGGCGCAAATCAGCCCAATTCAATTCCCAAACGTCGCTTGAAATCTCACATTATTGCAAGTAGAGCACGCAAAGCATTTGTTCATGCAATATTTCGAAAAATATTATTGATGCATGGTGCATTTATTCTCGTCAAAATGGATAAATTCTAAAAAAAAAACACTTTTATTCAATTAATAGCTGTCACAAATTTTTATTCAAATTTAAATTCATTCATTCCTTCAATTTTGATGATTTCTTTACATCATTTCTTACAATTGAAACTCCCTGCTGCAATTGCCGCATGCTTGAAAGTCCAGAGAGGTGTTACAGCACGCTCTTCCGCATCCTCGAGTAAATATTATCACGGTTATTTTATTTAGCTTATAATGTATTTAATAGAAGTTGTGTATAAGTAAAGCACTGGGCGAAGACAAGTTCCCCTAACTGTTTTAAAATAAAGATAATTAAAACAGGTAAAATAGAGGCAAAACATTTTCTACCACAAAAAGAATGCGCATGTTCAGCTTGAAAGCGCCACCAATTGTAAAATCTGGTTTTCTATGCATCAGCTCTTGCCTAAACAGGAACGCCTATAATCATAATTATTAAAATCAAATTAGGTTTATTTTACGGTGGTCTACCTCCTCGGCCACTTCAGCTGATTGAGTGCTCTCCTCCAAATAAATCAAAGCCACACTTGTATTTTTGCACTGGAAACATTTTCTGTTTTACAAATTTTACAATTTAATTTGTGACTTCAAACCTCGTTTGTTGTCTTCTCGCATTGCCACGTTAATGTCAGAAAACTCAGAGTGTACGCCGCAAGAGAAATAGAGAACTCAAAGTTAAATCTGAATTTATCCTTTGGAACATTTGCCGTAGAATTATTCATATTCACGTATATAATAAGTGAAACTGAAAGGAAACTTTGAGCAACGTTAAGGATAACTGACAGCAACAAAATTTTTGAAAACTTGGAACTATTTAATTTTTCAATGGTTGAGAGAATATTTGAGTGGAGCTCGCGCTGTTGAATGACTGTTTTAATAGCGTCGTCCTTGCTTTTGAACTGGCATTCCTGTGAATTGTAGAAATCTTAAATTAAGTATCAATACCTTGATAAAAAAAATATGAAAATTGAGCAGATTTAATTTGAGAATTTAAAATTCATACTTACGTGAAGTGTTAAGTTGTTTTCAATTGCAATAATTTCCAAAACATATGCAATCAAGGTAATAAATATCATATTTGTGACGGTAGCTAAAGTGCACCAAAACTTATTAATAAAATCCTTAAAGATAGAAACATTTTTTAAGTAGAATAGAAGGAGCAGAAAAAATGGAACATAGTTAAGCAGAAGTCTGCAAATGCAAGCCTTCTTGATTTTCCGCTTCATTTCCAGGGTATAAACAGACTTAGGACAACATCTCTTAAGGTTTGTTATTATCGCATCCTCAGCGGTATTTTTCAATTTATAATAAAGAATTGCGGTGGTCGTCACACCCGATAAAATATATCTAACGTTGCGAATTGCAGAAAGTATTTCTGGTGTGTCCCTTGATGAGGAACCAATTGATATCTGGAGAAAGTTTATTCATACGTTTACCTCAGAATAAATTTAATGATGCCTACCTTTACTTTTTCAACACAATATAGACAAACATATGAGGCAACCCCAAAGCTGTAGAGGTCGTGCAGCCTCCTGAAAATCCAATGCGTGCTGGCGCCTAATTTGTAAATCCCGATCAACCGAGCTGCAAATAGAAGAGGAAACAGCTCTTTCTCCATCTTCGTTTCACTGTCGTTCGTATAGATGATTTAAGTTTTTACAAACGCACAATACTGGCACCGTCTTCATGATCATTTATGTCTCAGACTTAAATTTCCACTACTTCCACATTAATGCCATTCCATTAGCTTTATTGCATTTTTTCTGTCAAGTATTTGCGTATGATGGCCAAATAGATTAACGGAGTAAATGACAGGAAAATTGATGTCCATACAAAAATGAGCACTTTTTATATTATTTACAAAAACGCAAATTTATTCAGACCATTCACCCAGTGCAGAAGCAAAATAATTAAAAGAAACAGTCCTGCAGCAATTAGGAGGACATCAATGAATCCTGATTTTTATGTGCATGTTTTCGAAAAATTTCCCAGCATGTCCAGGTTCCAGGTTTTAGTGTTTCATTTCAATCCCAATAGTTAAGAGAAAAATCCAACGTAGTTTGACCTGTTTTGAAGAATTAATTACGTCTTAATGCCGTAAAAAATTGCGCATGGCTCCAAACTTTATTTTTAGAGGAGATAGAGTAAAAACTGTTTCCCCACTACAATGCATAGTGCATAGAGAACATCGCAGCTGTTGCTGTATTTTAATTCTGTTATTAGAGCACATTAGGTGGCTTAAAATTTGTACCTAAACTTCAGGTAAAGCAAAGCCTAATTACCCAATTTTTAAATAAGCTTTCTTCCGAGAACCGCATGTTTTGTAAAATTTCCAACAATGGCTTGTACCATAATCATGAGCGATCGATTATTAATTTTCGAAGATTTTCTTTTTCAATAATAAATGCCATTTTTCGATTTTTTTTTTCAGTTCCTTGCACCTCGAAATCTCAGATTCTTACCATCAGATTTGCAAACACTACCCACCGCTAGACTCGTCTCGACCTTCCCTGACCAGCTGAAGGGTTTAGAGGTGCTCCCCTTTCATCCCCACATTGCTACTATTTCGATAATAAAATTTTAGCATGCTCCCTCTGAGCTTAAAAATATTTCCAATCGTCTTAAACCCTTTTTGAGTAATCACGCACCCCATCCCTTCTTTCAATTCGAAACAGAAAATATTTTTTTGCATTTGCGACAGGGATGAAGCATAGCAACTGTGGACGTGGAGGGTAAGCACCCCTAAATGCTCTGTGAGCATGCTAAATTTGGGCATAATTTATTGATGGTGCAGGAAGTCTTGTCAAAAATGATAAAATCTTTTCGAAAAACTTTTATTCGATTCATGCTTATCACAAAATCTTATTCAACTTCATATTTACATGTTCATTCCTTCAATTTTGAAAAGGTCTTTGCAGCACTTGCCATTGAAACTGTCGCATAGCCGAAAGTCCGACGACTATGCTGGCTGGCAAGAGTGATGCCCCTCCGCATCCTCAAGACACTACTTTCAAGATTATTTATAACTAATTAATGTTTAATAAAAGTTGTGTATAAGTGAAGCACTGGGCGAAGACAAGTTCCCCTAACTATTTAAAAAAGATATAGTTAAAACAGGAACAAAAAGACGACACTTTTATACCACAAAAAGAGTGCGCATGTTCAGCTTGAAAGCACCACCAATTGTAAAATCTGGTTTTCTATGCATCAGCTCTTGCCTAAACAGGAACGCCTATAATCATAATTATTAACATTAAATTAGGTTTATTTTACGGTGGTCAACCTCCTCGGTAACTTCAGCCGATTGAGAGCATTCCTCCAAATAAATCAACGCCAAACTTGTATTTTTGAACTGGAAACAATTTTGTTTTACGAATTTTTCTATTTAATTTGCGTCATCGAACCACGTTAGTTGTCTTCTCACATTGCCACGTTAATGTCGTAAAGCTCATAATATACACCAGTAGCGAAATTATGCTCTCCAAGCTATATCTGAATGGATTCTTAGGAACTACTACTGTAGTATTAACGTATACGTTCACGTATATAATAAGTGCAACTAAAAAGAAGCTTTGAATAGTGTTAAGGATAACCGACAACAACAAAATTTTTGAAAACTTGGATCTATTCAAGTTTTCAATGGTTGAGAGAATATTTGAGTGGAGCTCGCGCTGTCGAATGACTGTTTCAATAGCGGTCTCTTGGCTCTCGAACTGGCATTCCTGTGAGTTGTAGAAATCCTTAATTAATTAGCAGAGAAAAAATGTGTGAAAATCCATAAAGGAATGCAACTCACGTGAAGTTTTAAGTTGTTTTCAATCACAATACTTTCCAATATGTATGCAACCTCGGTAATAAATACCATGTTTGTTACGGTAGCTAAAATGCACCAAAACCTATCAATAAAAGCCTCAAAGAAAGAAATATTTGTTAAGTAGAATAGCAGCAGTAGAAAAAAAGGAGCAAAGTTAAGTAGAAATCTGCAAATGCAAGCCTTCTTGATTTTCCGCTTCATTTCAAGAGTATAAACAGACTTAGGACCACATTTCTTAAGGTTTGTTATTATTGCATCCTCAGCGGTATTTTTCAATTTATAATACAGAATTGCGGTGGTTGTCACACCCGACAAAATATATCTGACGATATCAATAGCAGAAAGTATTTCTGGCGTGTTCCTTGATCTCTGGAGAAATTTTAGTCATTTTTAGGCCACAGAATGAATGTAATCGCGATTACCTTTAATCTCTTAACATAGAATAAACATAAATATGAGACTATTCCACAGCTGTAGAGATCGTGCAGCCTCCTGAAAATCCAATGCGTGCTCGCACTTAAGTTATACATCCCGATCAACCGAGCTGCGAATAAAACTGGAAACAGCTCTTTTCCCATGTTCGTTTCACTATCGCTCTCAAAGGAGATTTAAATTTTTCCTATCGCATACACTACCAGCACTCTTTTCCCAATCATTTATTTCTCGGTCTAAGATTTCGACTTCGACGTTAATGCCATATTCCATCAGCTTTATTGCTTTTTCCTGTCCAAGCGTTCGCTTTTGACGGCCAAATAGATTAAACGAGTAAATTGAGGGGAAAATTGATGTGTCCATATAAAAACGAGCACTTTTTTATATTATTTACAAAAAACGCACGCCATGACAACATTTTTGCTCAACACTAATGGTCCAGACCGTTCGCCGAATGCAAAAGTTTAATATTTGACAACATACAATCCTTCAAAACATCAGTTTGCATGATATTAATAAATAAATAACACAAGATCATTTTTTCTTGTTTTCGAAAATTTATAATCCCTCTCGTTGTGGACTATCTGATGGGATGTGTTTTGTTTTAAGGAATATTTTTACTTTTAAGGTTTCAGCTGTCAAACAGAAAAACTGGCCATTGGGATGCAATTTTTTCAGGGCTTGTTGGCATTGAAAATTCGGTAATCACCAATCATTGAATTCCAGCCAGTGATTACTCAAAATAATATGTTTTAATTACATAAAAAATGGCGGAAAAGTACACCTTGGTGTCATTTTTCTTCGCAAATTCAAGCAAAATAAATTTTTGGCTGGGCTCAATATTAAATTTTTACTGAATATGGTAAATTGAAGAATAAATACTTTTCCTGAAGTTCCACCGGATAATTCAAAAATAACTGTGCTATGTACATTTTAAAATTTTTGCTTAACATTCATGCTGCAATATTGTATTAATACAAATATCTCATCATTTCTAATCGTTGGTTGCACTCACCTTATTAAAAACTGTTTGTCGATATTTATAACATTTCTTAATTTAATGGCAAGCTAATGATGATGTGACACAAATATTGTCATTGAATTGGTTAATCTCATTAAAACTTAATCGACTTTCCCCATATATAGCTTAAACAGTGCTGCTCTCGTTATTTCTAGTCCGTTTGATGATGGCCAACGTTAAAGCCTTACTAATCGATTCCTCTATGTGCAAAATACTCGGTGTTTATCCAGTGGGATCGCAGTGTTACCAGTTGTACAGCGTTGCCTTGCAAATTTTTATTTTGCTCGATGGAGTGCTTTTTTTGGCGGATAAATTTAGTTCAAACTATGAATTGAATGTGAATGTCACCATGGATGTGGTAGACAACATTTCTCTTTTACTGGCCATGGTTAGAAGTGCTGGAAACTTGTATTTCGTTGTTTTCAAAAGACATCAATGGAAATTAATTTTGGTGAAGCTCAGTAGCCTGAGTTCAAAACTTAACATTCTGCAAGAAATAAATATTTCTCATCTGGTGATTTCTTGCGTGAATTTCCTTTTAATCATTTCAAGTACTCTCGCGGAGTACAGGAACTTTTTCCATCAAGTAACGCTAGCGGATTTTAGAGAATACTTTTCAGCCTACTACAAAATTTTGGCCTTGTTACAAACAAACATGCTAATCTGTGCGTTTGCCAAAATTCTGGCAGAAATGATCGAGCATATAAATCAGTCGATTTTAACGGTAATGAAAATTTCAAGTGCTATTTTTATAAATGATTTGTTAAAACTTTCAGATTTCGAAATCACCTCCAGCAACCAAAATTGATATACACTTTTTGCGTCAGTCTTTCTCCGAAATTTGCAGCCTGGTAGACGAGATTAGCTCGGTTTTTCATCCATTAACGGTGTTCTTCGTGCCTATGTTATTTTTCCTGTACCTTGTTGATTTTTACTATTTTGTAGTGGTCGTTTTAAACCTTGAGTCGTATTACAAAAATTCCCAATTATTAGTAGCTTACGCATGCGGATGTTGGATCGTCTTACTAACCTTTAACATTTGTTACCTTTGCACCAGGTGCCAAAAGGTTACAAATGAGGTAAAATAATGAGATGTATTTAAATCTGGGGAGTAATTAAACCTCTCCAAATTTATTTCAGATTG
Source organism: Cloeon dipterum (assembly GCF_949628265.1). Lineage (NCBI taxonomy): Eukaryota > Metazoa > Arthropoda > Insecta > Ephemeroptera > Baetidae > Cloeon > Cloeon dipterum. Next base: position 25,541,725 of record NC_088790.1, read on the forward strand.
AAAAAGTGAAGAATAATCTCTATCACTTGGAAATGCACATTGAAAACAGCAGCTACTTAAAAAATCAAGTAATTTTTCCAATATTCAATTGTGATAAATTATTTTGACATAGCAACACGTATAGTTTGCATATTTCTACAGTGAAAGCGTGCATTACTCGACCAAATTCAACGTGTTTGGTGCCCAGAAAATCGATTTGGCGCTGCTGATAGTGCGGTATAAATCAATTTACTTTTACCAGATAATTTTTGGAGTTCTTTTCAAGGAATTCGCCTCTGTATTCATCTACCTGGCGACGCTTCTGCAGTTCCACCAATCAACGATGAGTGTTGTTTCTTCTCAGTATCACATATAAATTAAAGAAGCCATTTTATTATCTAACTGACTTTAATGATTTTTTAATTATACTCAATGCAACTATTATATCATTGATTAAGGCGTTTTATTGGAGTTGTAAAGTTACAAGGAGTTGAGCGAGTTGCATAACTACGCTTTTTTGCAGGCGTTTCTGTCAGAGTTCTTTTGCTGCCTTTGTTTGTACTGTATTCTATTGTAAACATGCATAGAAAACATCGGAGTACTGATAATGAAGTTATATTTATATGAAACGTATTTGATAATGTAATTTGTAGTCAGCCAATTTTGTGTTATGAGTAAACGTTTTATTAAAGGTTAACGCTCCTAATTAAAGGCTAACTTCTGTCGGCACTTTTAAGATAGAAAACCTTTGTATTAGGGATTCAATTGTTGGTAATTGTCAATAATTTGATAGCAGTTTTCACTCAACAATAGATCCCAACAGTTCGTTTTAATTACAAAACTCCGAAAAAATATCACCTCAACTGTTTAAAGTGGAATGATACTGGGCAACAATTGAAAATTATTTAAATTGTTGGATGCCTTAAACAATGACCGATAAACAATTTGTTCAACAACTTGCAATAATAAAAAAATGACCTTCCTACAATAAAAATTCAAATTTTGCCAATTTTCTCCAAAATTTACAGTATACTTGAACATATTTTCTTGGCATATTCCGATTCCTCTCGACGAGATCTGTCCAACGGTGTATGCCACTTATTGGGGAAACTCTTGGTTTTGAAATTAAATCGGATTTCAAGTAAGGAGACTGCCATTACCATTTGAAAAGCACGGTAACTTTCCAGCTAATTTTCTCAAAAAATTACAGCACTCCTTAGGTCAATTTAGGCTTTAACTGAATCCTAAGGAATGAGTGTATGCATTGGCAACAAGCATTTTCCAGGCTTTTCCAGTATCATTCCTCTTTAAAGGTCTGCGATTCAAAATTTATTTATTTTTTGGAGTAGAATAACATAACACGGAAATGTTTCAACGCGTCATGTCAAATTTATTATTATCACTCAAATATTTAAGGGTAATAAAATATCACATAAACAATTGCATTTCAAAATGCGACCTTCACATTTCCAATTTAAAACTTGATTAAATATTTTCGAATACTTTTTCTATAAAAATCATTTGTAACAGTTACTTTCTTAAACTTTGCTCACGTCAAATTAAGAAGCGAGTAAGTCTTTTCCCCATGCACGTGCAAAGTGCTTGATAAAATTATGCTAATGGCAGGCACCTAGTTTCAAGCTACGCAGGTGTATAACCATAAATGAATAAATTGTGTAATACAGTCTGACCTACAAACATTATACTAAGCTCTCTAGACATGACTATTATAATGTATAATATTATTTTGATTTTGTTTTTTAGCAATTTCAAAGATTTTGTTATTTTTAATACATCATTATGATGATCACAGAATAAATTCCAATTATTTCATAGGAAAACATTTATTATAACTAATCTTACGCAGCAATATTTGTCTCGTACTCTGCATCGTAAATGCAGTACTGATTAAAATTCACGCAAACGACGTTTTCAGCTTCACTGGGCTTGCTAAAATAAAGTAGACAGAAAAATTCAATAGGAAACATTCTTTTCCATGCACAAACCTTCTTGATTCCACTGCTTGAAGGCTGAATTCTTTTTTGTTGCAAGGCCCGAGCAGCACTCTCCATTCAGCGGAAACGTAAAGACAAAAAGCACCACACGCAGCTATTAAAGCCAGGACTCCATAGAACGTCAAAGTGATGCTTTCGCCGTAGAATGCCTAAAAATTTAATTAAACTATTTAAGATAAACCATAATGCACCTTTCTCACAAGATTGTTTAAAAAGGGGGCAGTCATGAGCGCCATCCTGGCCACGGTCACCATCGCCGTGCCAACAACAGCTCTTTTATCTGCAGGAAGCAATTCTAAACTGCCATTCGACATCACGGCCAGAGAACACGCTATTGATATTCTTCCCCCAACTGCCAACCACAACATCGTCCAGCCACCTGTGCTTCCGGATTCTGAAAAATTATATTTTTGGCGTTAAATTAAATTGGAGTTCTTTGGAGAAAATTAAATTATAAATATTTCGGTAACTATAGCACCATTTGGCGGGATAGCGAACGAGGATGCACAGCTCGCTCCTCCAATCAACAGAAGAATACTCAAAACTCCGAATTTATGCTTGGGATTCAGCAGTAAAAACACTCCAATCACCATTCCAATTATTTCAGCGGCACCTAAAAATTTTGTTGACAGCAACAAACATTTTTTTAAATAGAAATTAATTGTACCAGCAATTGTCGTTCTTATTGGAAGAGTTGGGCCTCCAACGTTTTTAATGTTGAGTAAAGCTCCGTAATAAAACACCACGGTTCCAATCCACATAAATTGCAGGCAAATTACTTTAAATATCGGTAACCTCTGGCGTGGGCAGCCTGCAGAACTGGTGAAAATAGGCATTATGACCGAGAAAGTCAGCTTTAACTTTACGCAATCGGCTTTCTGGTCGTGAAATCCAATGGCAATTCTCGTCCGTTGCACGCGGCCGCAAATTTAAGCAGATTGTCGGCGCTCTCGAACCGTCCGTGGGCGATCAACCAGCGTGGAGACTCGGGAATGACGCTACTTTAATGCAATTACGTTGCTCCGTAGGGAATTCCTTACCACCACATGACTAGAAAAAGGATCGAAGGTACTGAGATTATAAGGTGCAGAGTGGACCACGAGTCGGCAGCTGCGTCCAGCCAGCCCAAACTCATCACTCCAATGGACCAGAATAGCTCGAAACAAACGCTGAAAACTGTCTTCCGCCAACCGATGCTTATGTCCACAACTGAAGAGGAAATATAGTGATATAGTTGTTAATTTATTAAGATTTAATTTAAAATAAAAATTATGGACGGAATTTTAAAGAGCGCGTCTTTAACGAAGTTTCTGGGCACACCAATCGATTCCTGAAGGTCGAATTAGGTAAAGTGGATATTTTTTCCGACCAAAACGTCCGGCGCGACGTGCGAACTTTTTTCCCGCAAAAACAATATGAATGCGAGAAGTGCGCATGCGTCAGAGCTGGCTGGATCTGCCAAAGAAGTCATTCGTACAGGCAGTCTCTCTGCAAGTGCTCAAACCAGCTCTGACGCATGCGCAGTTCTCGCATAAACGTTCATATTGTTTTGGCGGGAAAACAATTCACACGTCGCGCTGCACTTTTTGGTCGGAAAAATATCCTTTTTACCTAATTCGACCCTAAAGAATCGATTGGTGTGCTTAGAAACTTTGTCAAAGACGCGGTCTTTAATAAAAAAATCTTTTTTATTTATTGATTTCAGCATAATAACCTAAAAATGATCTCCAGCTGTAAGGTTAACTTACTAATTTGGTTGGCGGCTGTAAACATGAGACACGTCCCAAGGCCAATGAGCATTTTGAGGAAGCAGTGCACTTCAAAAATAGGCTGCAGGGCGCCTGCGATTCCGGCGCTTACCTGCAGTACCGTGCCCGCCATGATAACCATCTTTGGCGAGAACCTGAGCAAAAAAATCGAAAAAATGCAATGGGTTATAAACGATAAAGTCACCTTTTGAGCAATATGAAGGTCACAACTCCGCCGCTCGTGATTCCCAGAAGATAAAACAACTGGACAACACTCACGAGCACACCCCTGTTGCACACCAGGGACCACTGCTTTCAATAATTAGTAAAATGGTTAAGGGATTTTTCATTTTCACCTGCGACACCATCGTCGGCTCATTGATGATAAACTCAAACTTATTGCATTCCTGTAAACTGCCCGCAGTTCTGGAGACCGTGCCGTTAATCTCGGGATAAATGTTGCAAGGATCAAAGCCCAAGGGATATCTCTGTGGAAAATGATTTAAAAAATAAAAATGGTTTTTTATAGCTCTGCAATAAATGATTTAGCTGGTGCTCAGAAATTAATAGCTGTACGTTTTCAAAGGAAATTTATTTAGAATTATCTGCCGGTGAACGCCATAAATTTTGTTTCCGCATTTTTCTCAAAATTTAACCAAAAAATAGGTAATAAACTACGCCAAACAAGAAAGAGAATTATATTTAATTTTCAAAAATCCATAAATGTGTGAAGAGAGTGGCGCTAAAATTAATTTTTTGGTTGCCCAATCCTAAACGTATTTTGAGAAAATTAAAAAAATTAATTTACAATAACTGAGTGGGTGTTTCAATAAAATTTCGGTTTTTTTTCGAAACCCCTTCTGGAGGGAAACAGCCGCTAAATAGTGTGGAAATTTTGGATTTTTTCCTTTAAAAATTTAGAGTAAATTTTAAGAATTAGATCCATTTTGTGAAAATTAGCGCATTAAGTTTTTCCTTATTTAAAAAAATATATTTAAAGCATTTTTAAGGAGTATTCAGCATAATAACTACCTGGTCCACGGGATGTCTCGTCTGAATCCACTCGTTGAGCGAAATCTTTGACGAGTTGTCACGCGCACAGAGGAAGCAGCCGCCGAAGGTTTCCGGATTCGGTGCCAGGAACAAAATGCTGAGCATGTGCCAGCCGGCCGGGATCTTGACCAGGGCGAGCAGCAGCAGCGAACGCGCCTGCCACGCACCGAATTTGCCGAGGGCCGCGGAAACAGGGTCCGGCACCATGTCTGCTCTCCCGCTGATGAGCCACAAGTGTCGGCTGCCAAAAACAGCCAATACCTTTATGTAATAATTGCACAGCACTACCCGTTATCGCACATTTTGAGTCACTTTTGTCCGGCATTGAAAGGTGTTGATTGCGCGACAAGGCCGAAAAACTGACCACTGCGTTATTTAAATTTAGTTTTGCCTTTCCCCCGAAATAAGTCGTGAAAATGCGCCAGGAAACTGAACGGCAAAGTGCCAACGTTTCAATTAGACTCGTGATGTGAATAATTTCACTGCTAATTTTCCTTTCACCTGCAGAGAAGAGAAGAGAATAACATTCTTGTTGCAACTTTACTAGGTTAAAGCAATTATTGGCATTTTTCGAAATTTTGCCTTTCGAAAGTTATTGAAAACCAATTTGTATCCATATCATGAATATAGAAATGGACCTCATCCTTGATGCTAAAAAAGACGAATTGACCAGTTGCATAAACCCTTAGTTATTAAAGCCGCCAACAGATGGTGCAACCACAGACTTTCTTAAAAATTTTGTTTTAAGCGGTTTTAAGGCATTTCCGGTGCGATTTCAGACTCAATGTAGCTATTTTGATTTTTTTAGTTAATTTGCTTTTTTTTTGACGTGTTGAAAACCAAAATCGGTTCAGCCATTCGCCGTAGAAACGTTGGAAAAGATTTTTGTATTTCAAAAAATAGTTTTTCACGATTCTACGGCGATTGGCTAAACCGATTTTGGTTTTCAGCACGTCAAAAATTAGCAAATTAATTGAAGAATGCACAGTAGCTAGATTGAGTCTGAAAACGCAGCGTAAGAGCCTTAAAATCGAAAGTCTACGGTGGCGCTATCTGTTGGCGGCTTCGAACACTTAGGGTTTATGCAACTGGTGAATTAATAGAAAATAAATATTTACTGCATTTTAAAATGCGCAAATTCACCATTCATTCATTCATTCATAGGGCACTGCTATGACGCAAAAATTATCGGAGATTTATATTGCAGGTGTAAATTTTTCAAGCAACGAATATGAATTTCCGTTTATTTCGCAAGCAACCTCGAGCTTCGGTATCTTCACCAATTTGAATGTATATTTATTAAGTGTGTTGAAGTATTGAGGATTTGTAACGAATGAAACTATCAAAATCACTTAATGCTATATTTTAACAACCCTATAGTTTTTCAATGCTTTGAAATGTTGAAATCTGGAACTGTATAAGCGTTGCTAGATACGTCATAAGTGGTCCAAACACCTACAAACAAGTGACAAAAATTAATAGCATTAAAATAATAAAGAATCGATCTCTATACCAGCATCAGCAATCTTGTGTCTATCAAAAACACGCCAACGATGTTAAAATTGGTTTTTTGGTAGTGCAAAGTCTCGTGGAAAAATGATGAAATCTAAAAACAACTTTATTAAGAACACGTTTGGCAATTATTTATCATACTTCAAATTTGTAATCATTCTCGGCTTTCATTTCTGCCTGGTAAAGCAAGTCACGAGTTTTTAACAGCTGGATTGACGTGTTTCGTTAATAGTTAATAGTTCGTGTACAAGTTTTACCTCAGATCGCGCCCCTTGACACCTGGATGAAAGTAAAACCAAATTGAAGGCTAGCAATAGAATCCACATGCAGCATGATGAATATATTGCGATTTCTTTGATTTTGCTTTGTGAATACATTCGTTCCAATCCAAGATAGGCAACCATGCTGTGGTCCAGGTCGATGAGGATAATTAAAAAGGTAACTGGTACGGAGATGTAAGTGAGCGGAAAGAAATCTTGGCTAACCAGCTCAATACAATCGCACACTTGGGAGTAGCTCCTCCGAAGTATCAGGATTTCATAGTTGTGGAAACACTAATTATTAGAAGATATCGCTTACTATTAATTCTAACTATGGAAGCAGTTAACGTTTATTTTAATACATACCTTATTGTTCATAATCTTTTCTTTGATTTTCCTGAATAAGATTTCAGTAATCCTAGCAAATCCAGCGAGCATGGTGTTTGTTTGCATGAGTGTAATGCTTGTGTAGTATACTAAACTCATTCGCAAGGCGATTTTCCAATTGTCTACGAAGAAGGTGAAATCAATGAAAGCCGCAACAGTCGTAACCAAAACATGCAAGGTGCAGATCAGCACATCTTCTTTCGCAATATTCCGGATCTCCATTTTTCCGATTTCAAGACGCACGAGAAGGCTGTCTAGGTCTCTAGAAATTTGTTTGAATGCTGAGCTTCCCTTTGAAATATATAGAGCATATCCAAGAAATCTAGCGATCGACAGTCCGTCATAAATACACTGGAGAAACTCAAGAACGCCACTATACTGCTTTACATTGGTAGAATACAATATTTCACACATTTGCCAAATACTGGCAACTACAACCAAACCATGAATCAATACTCTCGAAATTTTGTAAAATCTTGACCCAATTGGATGTAGAAAAACCAGTTTCAACAGTAAAAATTCGGCTTGCAGCGCATCGTTCAGAGCCATTGTCACAAAATGGATATTAATATTGTTGTATCTATTATTCAGGGTGCTTAATACAAATTTTAATATGCAATGCTGCTTCCCCTTGATATCTCTAATCAATTATTGTCGAAGAAAACATACTTGTAACTTGTAGTGCTACTTGCGTTTCCAAGGTGCTGTATCATCGACATTCCTTAAAGAATTTCATCATATTTCAATGCCTTTTTTATTTTGAGAGAAATTTCTGATAGCCTATTATTACAATTCAGATATGCTATATTAAATTTCTTTATCAGTTTTAAAACAAACATCAGCTTGAATTTACAATTGGCAGCACGCAAAAGTTTCAGGTTATTTTTTGCTACGTGTCAAATTACGTTCCTGCTGCGTTTTGAATGGTTGACATCTGGAACTGGATTAGCGTTGCTAGGTACGTTAGTATTGGCCCAAACACCTAAAAAGACAAGTTAATAAATTAATATAAGTAAAAGAACCAAATTGTCGATATATATCGACCAGCATCAGAAGGCTTTTGTCTATCAAAAACACGCCAACAATGTTGAAACTGGTTTTCTGGTAGTGCAAAGTCTCGTGAAAAAAGGATGATAACTAAAAAAAGGACATAAGTTTCTTGTGCATTGTATAAAGTTTTCATACTTCATTTTTATACTTTTCTTCTGCCATCATTTCTGCCTGGTAAAGTAAATTTCGAGTTTTCAACAGCTGAAATGAAAGTCAATAATATTTTCCAAAGTCAGTAATCAAAATTTTACCTCTGATCGCACTCCTTGGCACCTGGATGATAGTAAAATTAGGTTGAAGGTTAGCAATAGAAACCACATGCCGCATGATACGTATATTGTGATTTCATTTGCTTTGCTTTGCGTATAAAGTCGTTCCAGTCTAAGATAGGCGACCATACTGTGGTCCAGGTTGATGAGGATGATTAAAAATGTTGCTGGCACGCAGAGATAAGTGAGCGGAAAGAATTCCTGGCTAACCAGCTCAATGCAAACGCACACTTGGGAAAAACTGTCTCGAAGTAATTGAACTTCTTGTCGACCCTGGAAACTCTGGTTTGAAATTTTTTAAGTTTTCATAGCATTGAGGTCGAAAAAAGGTTAATAATACCTGGCTCTTTATTGATTGGTTGATTTTCCTGAAAATCAATTCAGTAATTTTTGCAAATCCGGCGATCATAGTGTTTATTTGCATTAGTGTAAAGCTTGAGTAGTAAACTAAACTCATTCTCCAAGCGATGGCCCAATTGCGTACGAACACTGTGTATTCAATTATAGCGGCGCCAGTCACGACCAAAACGTGTAAGGCGCAGATCAGCGCTTCCCCTTTGGCAACATCCCGAAGCTCAATCTCTTCTATTTCAAGACAAATAAGAAGGCTGTTTAGTATTTTAAAAATATGTTCAAGTGCTGGTCCTTTCTTTGAAATGAAGTAGAGGTATCCAATATATCTTGCTATCAACAACAAATCATTTAGACTTCGGAGAACGTCAATAGCACCGCCATAAAACGCCTCATGGCCAGGATACAATATGCTTGACAAGTGCCAAATACTGGCCAATCCGACTAATGCTTTGTTTGTGACACTTAAAAGTCTGTAAATTGTTGACCCGGTTGGATTCAAAAAGAGCATTTTGAGGAGGAAAAGATCTGCTCGCAGTGCAGTGCTCAAAGCCATTTTTGCAATGAATACTTTTTAATGCATTGCAATTATTATGGATTTTTATTGGGTGAAATATTTAATGGAATTTCAATTGTATATAGCAGCTGCTTTTTATTATAACCACTCTCAATATTAATTGTCATGATTATACAATTCTCACGACTTGACGCGTTTGCGTTTCTGACTTTTATTGATTTATTAATGCTTTAGGCATCGACTCTCCATAACGATAATTGAAATTTATCGCAATCAAGACTCTACATTGTATTTGGAGTGCTCCTAGATATGTATAATTGGTGGGCAAAATAACTAAAAAATTGATTTCATCCAAATTTCGAAAAGCTAAAATTATGTATTGTTGAAACAGACTCGTGTAAACGTAAAAGCTACACACGTTACTGTTTATTCTTAGAGTTGAAGTGTCTTGAAGAAAAAAATGCATCTGTATATGCGTCGAAAGCCCGATCATGCTGCTATTGCAACTGGAAATGAAAATATTTAAATTAATTTAAAGCTTTATTGTTAAATATTTTACCTCTTTTCAGGTGGATCGTTATGTCAGAACTATCCACATAGTGCATACGTGAGAATTTTATTGCTTCAATTTTAATTAATCAGTGAATTTAAAATTCTGTAATAATTAATTTAAAATAAAATTTAATACGTAGTAGATCAATAACAGCATCAGGAGGCTTATGTCTATTAAGAACACATCAACGATGTTCGCACTCGTTTTTTGGTGGCGCAATGTCTCGCGGAAAAGAGATAACATCTAAAATTAAGTACATGTTTTGCTTAAAATGTAAAAACTGCTCTGATTGATACTTTTCTTCTGCCATCATTTCAGACTGGTGAAGCAAGTTTCGAGGAATGAAGTTTTTAATGGCATTCGCAATGATTGATTTTAATTGCATTATACCTCTGATCGCATTCCTTGCCATCTGGATGACAGTAAAATGAAATTGGAGGTTAGCAATATAGTCTTCTTTATGCTTTGTGAATAATTTAAATCGTTTCAGACCAAGATGTAGGCATAGGCAACCATGCTGGGGTCCAAGTTAATAATAAGGAGGATTAAAAATGTTGCAGGTACGCGGAGAAAGGTGAGTGGAAATAAATCCTGACTAACCAGCTCAATGCAATAACACGCTTGGGAGAAATTGTCCCGCGAAGTAACTGTATTTCATTTTGACGCTGCTGTAAACACTGAGTGGGAAAATTTTATTAGTATGAAGCGGTAAGAAGTGTAATATTTTGTTATGTTCATTCGACTGGCTCTTTATCCCATCGTTGATTTTCATAAATTGGATTTCCAGCGTTCAGAGTGTTTGTGGGCATAAAAACTTGTGTAATATAATAAAGTCATATCATCCGAGCGATGGTCCCATTATAAAAAAATGTGTATTCAATTATATAGACACAGACACGATATAAATTTGCGAGTGTACTTTCCTGTCGGCAATAATTTTCTGATTTCTAGACGAACATTAAGGAGGCTGTGAGAGTTTCTTAGAATACTGATTGTTTCAGTGCGATAAAGTTGACGTATCCAACATATCTGACGATCAACAACCCATCGTAAATACACCGCAGAATCTCAATCACGTCACTAAAAACCATTTCGTTGATATGTTAAAAAATGTTAAAAACTAAGAGCACACTAAAGGTATAATAAATTGTTGAACCAAAATCGGCTGCAAAAAGAGCACGTTAAGAAGGAAAAAATCTGCTCATTTATGGAACTAATAAATATATCAATTAAAATCATTTCTGATTATTTTATTTCCTCTATGATAATAACAAAATCAGTATTGATCCGTTCCATCTCGTCATTGTCAATAATAACACTAAATTTGTGGCTTTTGTATTGCGCTTGCGTTTCCGACTTCTATATATTGATTGAATTCTATATTGACCTTTCCATAGAAGATAATTGAAACTGTAAAAGTGTCGCAAAATACGTGATTGACGGCCCAAATAACTGAAAAGAGTTTCCTTTCAAATTGAGAAAATTCGAATAAATCAATAACGCGGTACCAGTGCTAACAGGCTCATATCCAACGCGTAAACGCCGGCCACATTAATGCCAACTGCCTTAGAGTGAAGTGTTTCCTCGTAAAAATCCACTATCTGTTATTATTATTATTCTGAAAATAGTCTACAAAATATTAAAAATTAATTAAAATTATACCTTTGGTTTTAAACGAACGTCAGCTCCGATTTCCCACTGGTAAAGTAAGTTTCTCGTTTTCTGCAACTATGGACATAGAAATTTATTAATAACTATTTCTTTTATTACATGTTATTTCTACCTCTTCTCGCAACCTTTGGCATCTGGTCGAGAGCAGAACCAGGGTACTTATCAACACCAGCATCCACATTGTGCACGCGGAAACTGTTTCAATTTTATCTACTGGGTTTTCCAAGTCGAATAAACTAAAACTGCTGAACATCATGTTCATCACGAAAATAATAAACACTAGCGGAATTGAAAAGATCGTTAGTGGCAAGTAAATTAGATTAATCAAATCGATGCAATAAACCAAATCTGAGAAACCAGTACGCAGCAGTGGAAGTTGGGTTTCGGCAACTTTTATTTTTTGAGCAATCTACAAAATATGATTCGTTTTAATGAAAAGTCACTAGTATATATATAAAGCTCTTGCCTGCTGTTTTCGTACATTCGCGTTGATATTTTCAGCCATTACTTCCATGAGACGAGCAAATCCAGAAATCACGTTGTTAGTCTGAGTAATGCTCATGGTCATGAAATAGCCAAACAGCAAGTTCCACGTCGTGATCCACTCTTTATCTCGCACCAGAAGTTTATACTCTATAGCCATGCTGCAGAGCATAGTGAAGACAGTCAACGCGTTGATCAGAAGATCAAATTGACCTAGTTTCCTCTTTTGAATTTGACTAATGTCAAGTCGAGTAAGCAAAATGTTAAGAAAAGTGTTCAATCTTGCAGCATCTTTGCCCTTGAACAAGACAAAATACATGTTGCCCAAGATCATGAGCAGCACCATAACAATAAAAATGCAATAGATAAACCGCGTAACACCTCCTGCTGACGGTTCATCTTCCCATAGATATTGTGTTGATAAGCTATACATGCAACAATATGAGTTGGTCAGGTGAAAAAGAGTACAAAGAAATTTATAAGGCTTTGAGCCGTTTGGGTATCGAAAACATAGTTTGCTTAGGAAAATGTCAGTTCGCAGAATGTCCTGCAACGACATGGTGTAAGAACACGTTGTTTGATCGATTCAAATTTCAAACGGTAGATTGCTATTATTTATTATCGACTTTATTGATTATAATTTCAATATCATTAGATGATTTAATTCTACAAAAACCATCTCATCTACAAATTATTTATTGATTGAAAAAGCAAATATTTCAGCATCAAAGGATATGCGAGTGTCATTTTTATTGAATAAATATAATTTTATGATTTAATTTGCAACAGTATTTTATTTATTATAGGTTCAATTGGAAAATCCAAACAATTGTGGAATTTTTTCTAATTAGAATCCATATTTTGGAATTTTGTTTATGGATTACTCACTTTTAATAGAGATAATAAATTATTCCCTTTATTCTAACATCATTAGGCAGCCAAAAAAATAATAAGAACAACAATAAAACGATCCTGGAAATAATTCATGTGGATTGATACAAGGCAACAATTAAAAATTATTTAAATTATCGATTAACAATTGGTTATACAATTTGCAACAGTAAAAAATGGACCTTGCTACAGTAAAATTACAAATTTGTCAACAGCATATGTAACCTTTTAGGAAACTCTTTGTTGTGAAATAAAACCAGATTTCAAATAAGGAGACTATAGTCCTCACCATTTGAAAAGCATGCTAAATTTGCAGTCACTTTTCTCCAAAATTTACGCTGCTACTGTATACTTAGGTGAATTTCGGCTTCAAATGAATCCTAAGGGATGAGCCCATCCATTGGCAACAAGCATTTTCCAGGGTGTCGCAGTATCAGTCCTCTGCTTTAATTATGTGAAATTGCAGTATTGTTGCTAGATATCCCAACAAAGGAGCAAAAACCTAATATAAAATGAAAATTATCCATATGAGAAAATTTCACTTCGTCAATAATCTATTCACGTACAAAAAACAAAGATTTGTCGATATGGAACACGCCCAAAATATTAAAACTCGTATCTTGATAATGCAAAACCTCAAAATAAAATTCCTTGAACTGTAACAAAAATTTAATTTAGTAGAGCAAGGACATCAAAATAATTTACCTAATTTATTACTTGTTCTTGAAAATCTGATGATTCAGTCTCCATTTCCAGTCGATAAAGTAATCGCCTCAAATTGACAATCTAAAAAATGTTTTGCTATAATTTTTATATTACAATTTTTCATTATGAATCAACCTCATTTTTAAAACTTTGGCACCGGCAGCAGAGGTAGCCAATGTTGATCCCCATCGTGAGGATCCAGCAACCACTGGATAAGGTGACTCGCAGTTCCTTGAACATCGGATCCAGATCTAAAAGTGCCACTACGAAGCAGTAAAGGTTGTTTAAGAACATGAAAAACGTTGACGGCACGAAAAAGACGGTCAAAGGGCTGAAAAGCTCGCTGATGTTCTCCACGCAATCGCAGAGAAGGGCAAAATGTTGCCGTAGCTCGTCAATGTCATTCTTGAAATTATGTCTTTTATTACCAGCAGAAGCTGCAATCTGAAAAATGTATGCAAAGTATAAACAATTATAATTTTTGTATTATCTTATAAATGAACTGTAAAAAGTTCGTAAAATTAATTCAAGATAATATTTAATTTGCGTTCTTGTACCTCTTTTATAGACCTGCTGATGCAGGATAATATGCTGGATGATATTTCTGCAATTGCACTGATTAGCATATTCGTTTGGAGCAGAGCCAGGGTTGTAAAGACCCAAACAAGAACATCAAAAGTGAACGTCCGTAAATCGCTGTAGAGTGCAATCGTTCCGTCGCTCAGAATGCTAACGATAATCACGAAAATGTTGAGAAATGCCACTACTGCGTGGGAAGTATTGATAAATTTTAACCGTCTTTTACTGGTTTTCAAACTCGCCATGATCTCATCAAAGTTTGATACGATGATTTTAAGCTTTCCCGCCCTAGTGGAGAGATTGCTGAAGCACAAATATGCAAAACACCTGGATATTGCCAAAAAGTTGAAAATAAAATCAATCACAATCATGACGCCAACAGTGTATTCTTTTGTTTTCTCTTCATTCATTATCGAATGCAACATTCGGATGCAGCAAAAGCATAGAAATATTTGCAGAGCCACACTGTATAATCTGTAATATTTTGATCCCACTGGGCTGATACCGAGGATTTTGCAAACCAGAAGGTCACTAGACAGAGCCAAATTTGTTGCGGACATGCTGCCTGTCATGCGTGTCCCTTTCTATTTGATCGAACGGAGAGGACAAGCGTAAATTTATTCATGAAATAACTCCAAAATATTGCTCTTTCAATGGAATCAATTTTAATTTTTGATAGTGTTGATATGCATATTTTAAAAGACTAGATTATTACTATGATTAATTCAAATTTAAATTTCCTTGAAAACCTTATGCAGACACTCATTGTTGGTTTAATTGGCAACATATACTTTGAATGAATATTAAATAGGATTGATGAAACTGCAAAATCCTGGAAAATGCTTGTTGCCAGTGCATAAATTGATCCCTTTTATGATTCAGTTGAAGCCAAAATTAACTGTAAACAACAGTTTTGAGAAAAGTGGCTTCACGCTTGCTTTTCGAAAGGTGAGGACTGTCTCCTTATTTGGAATCCTAATTTATTTCCCAACAAATAGTTTCCCCAAAAGGTTTAATACGTTCTTGTTTAAATTTACTCAAGCGCTGGAAAATTTAAAAGAAAAAATGAATTTTTACGGTGGCAAGTTCCTTTTTTACTGTTGGAAATTGTAGAAAAAATTGTTTATCGATCAACTGCTTATTGGATCCAACCACTCAAATAATTTTTAATTGTTGTCCTGTATCATTATTATTAGTTTTCCTTTCCCATTTTCATTAAATCCAGGGGTGTCAGAAAAATAGGTTTTTAAAATGAGTTCATTAATTTTTTCTGCTGAAGCCTACAAAATGTAAATTAAATTAATTACTAACCCACTCTTAAAAGTATATGAATTTGACCCAGACGAGTTCATCGACATCCCTGCCTACAGTCTACCGAGACTGGGATTTTTTTCCAACAGACATGTTCAAGAGACACGCCTAACACGATTTTCGTAATTACGTAATGGAAAAAAAATTAAAATCCAATGCGAGTACAGATTATGGGATCACCTAAACATCTCTTAAAAAGTAATAAACGCTTAACATGAAGACTACATATAAAATGAATTTTATTTTACTTCGTATATATCTGTTGAATAAATTTGTAACAGTTCCAATTGTTTTATTTCTATGTATTCCTTTGTGGCAAACTGAATTGACGAGAATACTCCTCTATAGCTAACAGAAAAAGCCTAGTCATTTTGTTATTAAAATTGCTCTCGCAGAGCTCGTGTCTAGCCTTGAAGGACCGGTGAGAGACAATAAATCAGCATCAGCGGAATGGGGGCACCGAAAATGACACAACACCTACTCTGCCGCGCGTATGTATATAATAATCCACCGCTAGCCCATTAGCTTTGCGCTTGAGCCTCAACCGGAGGCAAATTAATACACACTGAAATGAAAAAATAAAAAATTAAAAACAGCTATACGTGCAACACAGTCGGCGCGGCCGGCGGGAACCCTGAGGCGTACCTGAGAGAGAAAGTCTGCATGCGCCGTCCGTATATGCGGCCGCCCCACTTAAATCACAATTAAATTATTTATTCAAGTTGCGAGCGCGAGAGCGATTGTCTGTATCAATCAGGCAAAGTGCTCTGGCTCATTCATCGGGACAGGTATATACAAAATAAAAATAATAAAATCGCGTCCCCAAAGACCGAGCGGCGATTGCCTTGGCTCGGTCGCAATCGTCGGCGGCCCCGAGAGCCGCGCTCTGGAGTCGCGCGCGCGGTTCCTTCTCTTTTCTCGCGTGGCTTGCGAACGGCCGGCCCTTCCCCGCGACAACTTATTCAGTGAGTGTTCGCCTCTCAAGGGAGCAGCATCCACTAGCCGTGTCGCGCGCACCTTGGCTTTCGGCTTTCATGCCCATTCCCCTCGCCCGGCCGTGATTTCCCAGGATCATGTGGTCTCTTACGGACGCATCTCAGGTGAGCAACCTGTCTGCTGCATTCACTCTCCGCCTGCATGCTTTTCACGAGCAAAATGCGCTTTTCGATTTGACTTTCTCTTTAGTAATTGACGACGAGAACACACAAACCACAGGTTTTAATGTCAGTAGGTTGGCAGTGTATGTGTAGGTGCGGATTTTTTCGCAAACAGAGACGAGCTGATTAATATGTTTGCAATTTTTCTAATATGTAATCCATTGAGGTAGCGGAAAAAAATTGTTGAATTGAAACAAGAAGGAAATTCACGTTTGGTTGTAGAGTTACGCGCAATTTTTTCCACTTCCATGATGTACAAGTGTAAAATATGTTGTTGATTGGAAAAAATACATTTAATTAATTTTAACTCTCATCTTCTCTGCAATTCCTTTTATCTCTCTTGCATCATGAAATCATCGAATTAAGCTAGTGTTAGATTAGATTAGGATATTTAAAAGATCCAGCTGTTTAATAAATATTCTAATATCGTTAAACAAAACTGAATAAATAATTCCATCAAAATTATTTTGTTCATATTTAAATAAAAATCAATTCTCTCCTCCATATGGATTTTTATTCTTTTTTATTTCAAAGAAAAATTGTACATTTGAAATGGACAAGGTTAATGTGGTAAAATGTGTCTGAGAAAGATTTTTTGTATCACTTTTAGTGCATTTACCACCTTATCGAAGGTTAAATATCGAACAGAAATCCGTCTCAGCAACTGCATTAAATGTATTGGTTTGCATTTTAGCAGAAAAATAATTATCTCACTAAAAGTTCATGAACACCAAGTGCTGAACTTTTATCTCAGCATTTTTTTTTGTATTTGACAAGTTTGTAGTTTAAAAATAAATCCAATTGAATGAGAATGACCCGAGACCCTGGCTAATTTAAGATCTTTTTCCTTGACCCTGTGTCGAGCTTTTTTATTCTTTGGTTTAATTTTAGATCTCACACGCGGCTATCACATATTATCGCATGTATCATGTTTCACATTAATTTTGCAGCCTTGAAATATTTGTTAGCCACAAAAAGAGAAGATGTTTTATGTGTCTCCTGAATCGGTAATTTTAGAAGACGCACAGCTCGAATGACGATATAAAATTTGATAATAATAATTTTTTTAAAAGATTTATGTTTCATCTTCACCACTGTGTCTCACGCAACAGCGGCGAGTTTTGTCGTGACGACCAAATTAAAAGGCACGACATAAAATATACGTGACGCCAGGCATGTTTTGCAAAAGAGGGAAATGAGGAAAGTATAAGCCATAAAATACTCCCCCGCATTTTAAGCAGGTCTTCATTTCTCAGAAGTAAAATGACGTGCCAACTTTTCCTCCCCTCTGAAAAAAATAATGGAATTCGAGATGTTGGGTTATTAACGTTATTAGAAATTATTTTTTTTATAATATAATGAAAGGCATAATTATTGTTCCACCGAGCACAAATTTCATCAGACGCGGTGTGCCTCTCATCGTCCTTAATCTGAACTCAAAACTGTCACACATTGGAAATTCTGATTTGATTTGAAATTTAAATCTGGTTGCTTAAACTTGTTGACGCGAGCAAAATTGACTTGCATATTATGTGCGAGATTGGTGATCTGACGAGCAAGCGCGCCGGTGCAAAGGACAAAAGAACGAAAAGAGCAACTGATTTGCACATTTAAGGCTGTGTTTTTTAAGAGTCGTTGAGATAGGATATCTCGAAAATTCTACATAATACACGTCTGGAATGTTTCATCATTTTCAGTGGTGTCTGTAACCTGATATGGAAAGTAAAAATGTCACAACAAGCCAAAAATCTAAATAATTAATTTTAAAATGTTCTGTTACTAAAATACAATGTTTTTGTTCCAATATTTAACTTGCACAAAATGTATTTCTAATTAAAAAAATTCACTTTCTGAAAAAAATCGAAATTTTTGCCGCACTTTATATTTATTGGGTTAATTAAACTCATTAATTTTGAATAAATTAATATTTCTCCTTTCACTTTCTTCATTTCTGCTTTTTTCTAATTTCTACAAGTTTGAAAAGTATTTTAGGCGTCCAATTTCCATCACTCACGCATAATAACCCTTTTATCATCGCTCATCTCGCAATAATGAGAGCACTCGGTCACGTATGCAACCGGCGAGACAAAAATTACGATTGCATAAGCTGAAGGGGTCTCCTCCGAATCATTACGTTAGCAATGACGTCACGCCCCCTTTTCACCAGCGGCACGCCCCCCTTCTCTTCACTCGCTCGGCCTTTGCTTGCGCTCGCTCTCTCACGTCTGCTTCATCTTCCCTTTTTCCTTCGTGGTTCACGCACCTTCAGGGGTCTTGAGCCGAAGGTCCCCCGAGTCCCAAGGTATGTAACATCCGTCTGCCTAAGAATCAGAAATCCCAGAAAATCGCGGGCAGTTTTTTTCTCACTCCCTGGCCTCCGAGCGATGACCTTTTCCACCTTGGGAGCGGTTCTCTCTCAGCCGAATGCTCGTTTTTCGGGTCTAGGTCGCCGTCCTAGTGAGACACCTGAGTGACCTGGGTTACCTGGGCTCAGGGTCGGCACGTGTGTTCCATCTGGAAGGGGTGAATTGGGTTTTTTCAGTGGTGTTGAGCTAAATATAATTTTTCAGAGGTGAATGAATGGGATCGATGACTTGGACGTTAGCCATATGGGACGGTTGCAATGCAACTCGTTGTTTAAATTAGATCGTACATAAACGTAATACTTTATATCAGGTACAGGAATACAATGCGTTATATAATAAATTTTATCATTGAAAAACAGTTCCCATGTCCTGTAATGATTAATTTTAATTATTTTTTTTATAAAAAATAAAGAAATTTAGTCGAAAACATGCTTGTGTTTATATTCCTTTATTTTGGGTCTTCTTTAGACAGGTAAAATAAACTGAAATGCGGAGAAATACGTTGAATGAAGCTTTTTATCTCGAACAGACGAACACTGTTGCTAAATTTCAAGGAAAACTGACCTAAACAGTTAGGAAAACCTCAAACCAGTCCTAAACCCCAGCGATAAAAATTGTTTATCTCTCTCTGATTCCAGATTGCCCGCCACGGAAAGGTTCTTATCAGCCTGTTCAACTCGAGCAAAGTCTCTTTGTCCGCACAGCAAGCAGGTACGTACTCATTTTTCTCCAGTCACGCAGCACTACTTGCGCGTTGGGACCCGTTGTGAGCGTTGTTTTGGGAATTTCAGCCAATTTTGGATCAATCAAGAAAATGAGTTGCCCCTTTCTGACCCGCTTTCCGGCCAACTACGTCCGCAACTATGCGCCGCAACTGCTCAAGAACTTCGGCAGCCAGTGTCCGGTCGTGTCGAGGCTCACCAGCAACATGGCCAGTGCCGAATCTACCACCGAAGGTCTCAATGTCCCTCCTCGCCTTTCTATTTTTAACTACATCACTTTCTCTCATTGTTTTCCTCTTCCTGTGGCTAAAAATGTTGTGGTTTCTGGTGAATTGAGCTTGTTTTCGCACTAACATGATTGTAATTTTTCAATATTTCTAATATTTAAGGTGTTGTTTTGTTGACTTAATTGATTTAGTTGAGCCAATTTGTTTAAAATGTGTATAAAAAAATACTGTTGCGACATTAAGAAAATAAGTTTAAAATATTTTAAAAGCAGAATATTTTTTCTGTTGCTCTTTTGTCTGGCTTGTCTTTCTATTGAAATCTTCTCTATTCCTTAATTGGTGATTGATTTTTTGTCTTAAAAAAAAATTAACTGTTAGGGTTTTTTAACTAAATATGGTCCGTAATTTCAGCTGGAGATGCACTCAAGAAGTGTCCCTTCATGACTGATCGCTCCCTTGTGAAGGAGGCAAGCAAGGAAATGCAGGAGGACATCATCGAACATTCCAAATCCACCAAGGGTAGGCATTTCTTTGAAATAAAATCAGTGAAAATTCAAATTCATAGCCGAAATTTTTTTTAATTATTTTTCATTTCCAAATAACCAGTAGAGTTACTTGTTTCCATAAATTATTTACATCATTTATATTTTTTCCTTCTGTTTGGGCGCTTTAAGTAACTCTGCGTCGAGGTTGGGAAATTGACCTGAGGAAGGTCTGTGACAGGCAAGGGCGAAAAATCGTCGCCAAATCTCTGAAAAAATCATTGAAAAACGGCATGTAAGAGAATCTCAGGTGTAGGTACCCTGAAAAAGGTCGTTAAGGTATTCCACGTAAAAGCCCAATTAAAGACCTGTCTGATGAGGGGTTTTTGTTGAAGATCTGACGAATGGCTGAATTTAAATAGAAAGAAAACCATTTTAGTACGAATACGTTGCAAGCTGCACAAAGTGAAAAAACGGGAAAAATTAATTTAAATTTTGCTATGGGCGCGAAAAATCTGAAAATATTTTTCCAGACCGGCAAAGGTCTTTTGCGTGTGATGGAGTCGGTAAAATTATTAAAATATTCTCCGTTTGGAAATAATCGCGAATTTTGGAATATCCTTATGGAGGATGTTCAAAAATCACGTTTTTCAAACTTTAAAATCTATCTAGTCCTAGGCTTTTGATCGGATCGACTTGTATTTAATCTCAAAATGTTTCCAGATACATTTCGCGTCATTTAAACGTGGGGTGTGTCGGTTTTTCCCCCAATCGCAAGATATGGCGACCAGAAGCCAGATAGTCGTAAAAACAGAAAATTGTGACTATAAAGTAAACTGATTTAATAATTTTGATAATACTTTAACACAACTTGCTCCATCTAATGCCTAGCTCAGATGTTTTGGCGACATATCCGGGAAAATCCGTTAAACGCTGATTTATTTTAAATTGTGACTTTTCAAAAAATTTGGCAGATAACAATTTTTAAAAATTCAAAGAATGGTCATATTTTGGAAAACCGAACAAGGGCGGATGCGCCCTATTGAGGGGCATCGATTGGTACCTGAATCGGCACCGTCGGGCCCATAGGGCCCCACCTGGGCCCCGAAAACAACAGTTAAAAAGTGTCACAAATCGCGTTTTTCGACTTAAAAAAATCCCAATTCGGCTCCTATTAGTCGTACTACAGAAAACCAAAGTTCATCAGACTCGCCTTCAAATTTTGCGTCTTTTAAGCCCGATTGCCGCCGCGCCCAAAATCTGCTCTAGTTTTAAGTGTTTGGTTTTATTTATTAAATTCGCCCAAGGGCCAGATTCGGTTACTGACTTACAGACACGCCTACCCGCGACACAACGAGTTGATTTTGCTCGGGTTTTGAGAATATATTCGAAAATTTGTTGATTTTTTTACATGGGAAGAAAGGGAACGGGTAAGGGCCGAATTTTTCTTTATTTATATTTTTCGGCTCACAATCAGAGAACAACTCGGCCGTTGCCTTACTGTATTGTATGTGTAAAATCAAATTATTTAAAAATCTAATTAAATTTAATTTATTTAGATGAGACCTTCAAGTACGCGGAATTCTTCCACGATCAGATCAAGCAAAAGAAGGAGGACCACTCGTACCGCGTGTTCAAGAAGGTGAACCGGCTGGCGAGTTCGTTCCCAGCGGCCAAGGAGTACACGTGGGGCGAGCAGGAGATCACCGTGTGGTGCTCCAACGACTACCTGGGCATGTCCCGCCACCCTGAGGTGGTGAAAGCGGTCGCAGAGGCGCTCACGAAGCACGGAGCCGGCGCCGGAGGCACCCGCAACATCTCGGGCAACTCGATGTTCCACGAGAACATGGAGACGACGCTGGCGCAGCTGCACCAGAAGGAGGCGGCTCTTGTCTTCTCCTCGTGCTACGTCGCCAACGACTCGACCCTCTGCACGCTGGCGCAGTTGATACCTGGCTGTCAGGTCTTTTCTGATGCAGGTACAAAAATTATTGCAAGAGTCACACATTTTCTCGCCGAGATTCTATGATTTTTTTGGCTTATAAGGCAATAATATTTTTATTTAATGGATTGGAAAATTTTGTATGGTGAAAAATATTCCTGAAGCAAAAATGGAAATTTTCAAGAAATTTATAGCAATTTTGATCAATTTTGAGAAATGCGCTATAAATAAACCAATGGTGTTTTGCTTGAAAAACCAGCCGGAAAGTCCCCACCAATTCCATTTTATCGCTTTTCCCAAATTTATCTTTTTATTTTGATCGCTTTACATCTTTCAAGATGAGCGACGCCCTGATTTGTGGAAACATTCGTTATAAAATTGGCGCATGAACCTCATTGGACAGGGCCAAGTCCGGAAAGTTATGAAATTTGACTCTCTAAATGATCATCTTTTATGTTAAACAAGCCAGAGCGTATTTAAAATTGTATTAAATTTAAGAAAATCCATTTTATGATAATTCAGTGGCAATTATCTACTAAACAACATAATATACATGTTTTTTTGGTAAAAACTCTTTTGGGATTACCAAAAACTGTGGGAAGTGCAAACCCTCTGAAGCTCTACATTTTGCCAACCTGTTGCATATTTTGTCCACGATTTTGTACAACGGACCCTTATGCCTGACTACAAGCTAAAATTTTACTATTTTGTATGGTGAATGAAGTAACTCTCGTTCTGTCGAGTAAAAGTGTTTAAATTTCTAGTTTGATTGAATTCTAATCAATGCATAAATTGAAACGACAGCAGTTAAAATGTCCCAACAGGTAGACAGAGAAATATAGATAGGAAAAAAATGCCATTTGGATGAGAATGTCTCTTGAAATATTATATCAGTCGGGAATATGTATGCTTTTCCCTCTGTGGCAATTCTTTTTTCTTTATTGTCTATTGCTCAGTTCCTGACGTCACACAAGGTGATCTCTGATAATAAAATCGTCTTTTTGGCCTCAAGCTCTCTTTAGCTATCTGAGGCTTTGGGGACGAAATACAACAGGTACAAGAGATTAAAATCTCGTCATAAATATAAATAACGTACAATTTAAAAATTGTTTGCTTGTAAAGAATGATAAAAACCACACTTTGGTTTAAACATAGTAAACCATTTTTTAGAAAATTGCTTGAGCGCTTGGCGCCAGCTAATCCACGGCTAACCTCAAAAACTATAAACAAATATTTACACATAATTTATACCTCACATAAATAGCTTGATGACAAGCATTTAAAGAGAAAATTTTAAGCGTTTTTTTTTCAATTTATACCAGTTTTTTGAAGGCCACTCCAACCGCAAATTTTAGATTTTGACTGGGGAAAAATGGAATATAATCATTTCTTGCGCAAGAAATTTGTAAAAATTGAGTGTAAAAACCTGGTGGTAAGCAAATTCAATCTTGAATTTTATAAATTAACTCTTTGAACATCTCGCATCTACTATTTTTAAGTAACATTTTCTCCATTCCGAACAATAAGTCTTTAAATAAAAAAAATATAACGATTTTTTTCAGGCAATCACGCCTCGATGATCCAAGGGATTCGACACAGCCGCGTGCCGAAGCACATTTTCCGTCACAACGACCCCGAGCATTTAGAGCAGCTGCTGCAGAAGGTGCCTAAGAGCGTGCCCAAGATCGTGGCCTTCGAGACGGTGCACTCGATGACCGGTGCCGTGTGTCCGTTGGAGGAGCTGTGCGAGGTCGCGCACCACTACGGCGCCCTCACCTTTGTCGACGAGGTGCACGCGGTCGGACTCTACGGCAAGCACGGCGCCGGCATTGGCGAGAGGGACGGCCAGATGCACAATATGGACATCATCTCGGGAACCTTGGGTGCGTATTCTCTTAAGATTAATTTATTTAGAGTGAGCTAGCGCTAGCACCTGTTTTGCTGGTGAATTTCTGGTGAATTTCACCAGTTGTGTTGGAACCCACCTGTGGATTCTTTTGATTTTAATGAACTCAATCCTGCTGCTGTGCATTCCGCTTCTAGAATTATTTCTTTAGACTTGCTGAAAACTAAAATCAGTCCAGCTATTCACCGTAGAAACGTCAGAAAAGATTCTTTATTTCAAAAATAGTTTATCACGATTCTATGGTGGTTAGGATATTTTTATCAAATAAATTCTGCGAAAATCAGCGGGGACCAGATTCGTGCGACGCGCAAATATGGCGTCCGATGGAGTATGGCGCGAAAAATCGGCCTCGTGAAATGCGCGAAAAGAAGTTTTCATCAATATTTTGACATAATTTGCGTTACTTGTACTAATTGTGTCTTTCGGATCGTAAAAACAAACTCTTGACACTCGTACGGCAATCCAAAGAGAGATTTTTGTTTCCCACATTCACACGCCATCTTATATCAGCGCAGTGGGAACCAATTTTATCGCAAATCTGGCCCCCGCTGGTATAAATCTGGCTTCAAATCTGTTTAAATGGAGTCAAAGCCTAAATAGTTTGTCTTTCTAAAATAAAAAATTCAATGTCCTTAAATCTCCACCTTGCTCATTTTGGGTATTTTTACTCAATAAATAAGTTTTTTCCCTTCTCTAACTGTCATTGTAAAAATTATGCAAAAATTTGGTCCAATAATCAGGATTAACTGTGATGAAAATGCAAAAACAGGAACTATTTTAATTAATTTTAAACATTTAGTGTCATTTATCACAAAAAATACCCTTTTATATGGTTTAGAAAAGCATTTTTCATTTTCAATTGAATTATTTTGCTTCAGGCAAAGCATTTGGAAACATGGGTGGCTACATCGCGAGCACGGCCAAGCTGGTGGACATGATCCGCAGCTATGCTCCCGGCTTCATCTTTACGACGTCGCTGCCGCCGACCGTTTTAGCTGGCGCCATGAAGGCCGTGCAGGTTCTAGCCTCGGAAGAGGGACAGCAGCTACGAGCCACTCACCAAGATAATGTTCGCTACCTACGAACCAAATTGCTCTCCGAGAGACTCTCGGTCGAGCACACTCCGTCGCACATCATTCCAATCAAGGTAAGTTTTATTTTTAATTAAAAAAATTTAAATGGGAATGATAGTGATTTCCAGTTGAAATTTTCAGACGAATTTTGTGCAAAAATAGTAAATTTGAGATAGATTTGCTCCATAGGAAAAAAACTGGAAATATAATCAGCTTTCTGAATAGAGGAATTTTAATCAGGCCAAACACACACCCCTTTCGAAAATCGGCCATTTTTTGAAAAAATATAAAATAACTTTTAAGACTCAAAAGTACTATTTGTGTATCTTCTCGCTATGAAATTTTAATAATTTTTCTCACTCTGGAAGCAATTAATTTCCTTTGCTCAAAAAAGAAGGCGTAACCGTGCTTATTGGTCTTCAAATTTTGCAGATAGGAGACCCCATGAAGAACACGATGGTGTCCGACCTGCTGCTGCAGCAGTACGGACATTACGTGCAGGCCATCAACTACCCAACGGTGCCCAAGGGAGAAGAGAAGCTGCGTCTGGCCCCCACGCCGCACCACACCAAGCCCATGATGGACCAATTGGTGGCAGACATGGTCAAAGTGTGGCACAAGGTCGGACTTCCGCTTACAGGACAAGTCTGTCCTCAGGTACGAAAAATATGATTTACTCCTCGTTTCTATTCCTTGTATTTTTCAAATTAAAAATATTAATTTTCGGTTTTAATATTTCAGGCGTGCGCGTTTTGCCAGAAGCCGCTGATGTTTGACCGCTGTGAGTCTCGCACTCAAAATAATTGCCAGGTGCCGAACTGCCCGCAACTTATGGCTGCCGCCTAGTGTTCTACTCTACACGCATTTGGTGCTGGATCAATTTTAATTGATTAAATGAAGCAGAAAAAATTAATTGATTGTTTTGGTTACCGTCATTTTTAATTGGTTCGTTGATCAAAATTTTATTTTTTGCTCGTCCCTCGTCCCTGTCTTTTGGCGCAAACAGATGTGATGCATTCAAAACAATATAGTCTAATGTAATCAGTCATAATTCCAGATGTGAGATATTGTGTAACATGTTCAGAAGAAAAACTTTATTTTCTGTTGACCATTAAAAGCAAGCAATTAAAATTTGTGAGTTTGATTTCGTGCGTTTCGTGCTCCAATTTTTGCATCATTGCCACGGAAAGCGAATTCCGGCCATCATTTTTTAAAGGGAATCATCATTGACGTCAGCTTGTATGTTACAGAAAAACAAAAGAATTTTGTGGCGACCAACATGATAATCATTTCATGTGACAGCGGCAAAAAGCAACCACGAAAATGAATTGTATTTCGATTTCATGGATTATCGGCCTGATTTTTGTTTTGGGAGTATATATTTTCTGAAAAATTTTAGTATGGCAGGCTGATATAATTATTAGGTGTTTGAAAATCTTGCGAGGATTCCTGGAAAGTCAAAATATTCGAGAATCCGCAAAGGTAATTATTTCACTATTGGATAGAAATCGAAAATTTTGTAACTTAAGCAATTTTTAAATTTATAAAATCCAGTAGATTTTGGCTTTTTCCTATTGAAAAGGAAATATTAATTTCAGGAAGACGATTTTATATAATTAAATGTTGTGGAATTGCGAGGTGCATCCCAAAGCTTAAAGAGAAAAATAGACGTTTGACGGCGGCGAACACTTCCAATAACGCGACCACTCACAGCATAACTTCTTCAATAAAAGAGTAATATTACATCTACTGCATAAATTTATTATCTAAAAAGCTAAATATTTAAAAAATTAAATGTTTAATTTACGCTGAGAAGTGCCAAAAACACGATTTTTTGAACATATTTACTGATCATGATATTTTCAATGTAT
This sequence comes from Cloeon dipterum, assembly GCF_949628265.1. Lineage (NCBI taxonomy): Eukaryota > Metazoa > Arthropoda > Insecta > Ephemeroptera > Baetidae > Cloeon > Cloeon dipterum. The sequence goes on from NC_088790.1 coordinate 25,568,805, forward strand.
ATTATCAAAAGGGTTGGGTTGGAAGACTTCAAAGAAATTATTCATCAGATATCGAATGTGCTTAGCAAAAAAAGCGAAAAGTTGACTTTTTGACCGCAGAAAAATTTCATTCATATATGTTCTTAAAACGTAGTAAAAAAACTTGTGAGATAAGAGGCGGCAATCCTGGGAAACAACTCGCTAAAACTTGAAGCAAATTAAATCTTTTTGTGTTATAGGTTATAGTTAATTTTAAATCCTAAAAGTCTTTATTCTGACGTAGGATATTTTGAACTCATAATTAATTTTTCACCGCTATTATGAGCCGCAATTTTTGTATTAGTAATAAATCGCACTCGTTTTTATGGTGATATTGATATAAAATATAAGCTAAAATCCTCTTACACAGAATAAATATGCTGACGACTGATCAGGAAACTGTCAATCTTGGCGAAATTGATGATGCGCTGACTTCATCCACTTTTAGTAGTAAAAATTTCCTTTTTTCCTTTTTTACTAAAGTGATTTTCACAGAAATCCCTGAGTCCGATGTCGTCACAGGTTAACAACTGCCTTAATTGTTTTGGTATTTTTAAAATGTAATGTGGGTGTATTTCTTATTGTGCAGACAACAGCATCATATCTACCTCACTCTTTGGTCAGATTTTAATGTTAATTAGTTTCAACGGAATAAGATAAGAGTAATTTTGCAGATGATACTTTGACCCCGAGCAGCGCAGGTCAATTTGGTTAAATTTTAATCATTCCATATCTTCTAACACATTTTTTTCAGAATCAAAAATTCCAGCTGATATATCAGGTCTATTTAGAAAAAATAACATTAAATTTATATATTTGCATTGGTTTTTGTAGCAATATTTATTAAGACAAGAAATTAAAATAAACAAAACTCTTTTGAGATAATTTTATTGCACATTTTCTGTCTTAAAACATCTTTATGCATGCAAAAAATATATAAATTTCAAAAATTGCTATTTCATTGAAACAATTTTCTACAAGCACAAACACCCCTGTTGCGGACTTTTTTACAAGCTCATCAGGTATAATAAGTTAAATTCCATAACTTAAGCTTCTTCTGCAATCAATACCCCTGGCGGTTTTTCTTAGGTCCAAACGCATGCATTTTGTTTGCATGAATTGCTTTTTTTGCAGATTCAAGTAGTACCTCAAGCACCCTTAGTCCGGAATTTGACTCAGCTACGTCAGCGGATTCAAAAGCGACACTCACAACATTTGCTGCTGAAATAAGCATCACGACTCCAGCAACACAAAAACCGTCAACCTTGACATTTTCTAGTACTAGAGCAGAGTCGACGACTGGAGTAGTTGTTACATCAACCACTACCATCAAAATAACAACCGTGGCAAATAATGACAAAGTATATATGAATTCAACTAATTAATATTAATTTGTTTGAGAGCTGCTAAAAAGTACCACGCATTTATTTAGGGATCGGACCGTGCGTCGCGCACTTGCAATAATAATTTCTAATTAACCAAAATATATATTTCATTTACCTTCATCCAATATATATGTACTTTCAGCCCTGCAATTCTTCAAGATGTAGCAAACTCCAAGTTCCTCTGGTATAACATTTCAATCAATTTAAAGCTATTATATTTTTATTAAATTTCAAAGACCGTGTCAAATACATCAGGAGGTTCACATTTTAACATTAATCTTTTTATACCAATAATTTGACGAGTTTCTGTCGCAGGAAAATTCGTGACGAAAGTTGACACTTCATTTTTCCTGATGCCGATCGCCGCAACGCAGTTGCAGGCTGCAAAGAATTGTCTCTCGATGAGCATGACGCTCATTTCTATGATGGACATTACAAAGTTTGACTTTATTCATAGGCTTATTTCAGGTTTCCTCTATACCTCATTATATTTAAAATATGTAGATAAATTTAAATTGAATTAGATCTAAACATTTCGGCAATTTGGACCGCTGGTTCGAACGAAGGAAACGGCTCTTGCGACGCGGACGCTTTACTCTCATTTGCCTGGTGCAGGAAAAACGTCGAATTAGATGCAGCAATCCAGGCAAAAATCACCAAGCCGGTGTCTCTGGTTGAACTTGCTCAAAAGGCGTTGGCACTTTCTATTAAAAAGTCTCTGACTGCACTTCCATCCTCATCGAAACTTCCGTATTTGTGCGAAGTACGGATTTTTAATTTATAATTTTGATAAAAATCTCATTTTATGTTTCCTCCAGCCAAATGCAGATTTACGCAAAGACAGTTGTTCCACCTTGAAATGTGTGAAAGACGTAACAAATTGAATATAAGATTATTAAACTGTCGATAATAACAAAAATGAAACGCAGGCTTCGTTACTGGATGCATCTGGGAATGTGAAAGGTGATATATATAAATGATTAAATGCTGGGACATGCTCTGTATTTTTCAAGATAATAAAGATGGCGAGAAGTACGGTAAATGGACGTCAGCTTGTGGCAAAAACTACTTGTTCACTAAGAAATTAGTAAGTTTAGAAAATAGACTCTGCTAATTTTCTTCAAGGATAATAATATTGTAGACTCGCACAAATTTACAGCAAGATCTAAAAATTCCATTAAGAATGAATTTTACTTTCCAAATTGATTATAATATTTAAAAATAATTTGTTGACTTTACAAAATTAATAAAATTTGAAATGGCTCAAAATCGATCTTCAAAAGAGCAAAATAGACAATGAGTAGACTTTTATCTTAGATAAAAATATTTTTCCCTGCCAAGTCTTAAAGAGTTACAAAGTGTCCTAGATCCACAAATCTTTCTTTCTCGATTAATGCAGGAAAGCTAAATTTACTTATTGTCACAGGGAACCTGGCAGCAGAACATGAATTTTTGCTGCAGTTTAGGCCTCAAACCAATTTGGTTAAGGAATTCATCAGACATGCAATGCTTCTCCAATTTAACGAAATCAAACTGGGCGCTGAATTTGAACTACTGGACGGCGGGACGCGCGATGGGCGCCTGGGGCCGCTGGGCCTGGTGCTCCGGCTCGCAAGCCGTCCCTTTCACCGACGGAATTAATTGGGCCAAGGGACAGCCGGATAATTCAAATCCAGAAGATCTTTGCGTCCACATGCAGGTTGATCGAAATGGCACTGGAGTTTTTTTATCGGACAGAAACTGCAGTCACAAATACGTGATCGCCTGCCAGGTAGTAAAGTCACTTTTATTTATAAAAAATGAAAGAAAAGTGAATCAAATAAAATCCTTAAACAGGGTGAAGTGCTACCAAAAAATAACAACAACTGCACTAAACCGAAATGTCCAACTGAGTGCAGAAGAAATGTAACATAAATTAATCATTTATAACCATTTACTAAATTTTTTAATTGTTAGGAAAATTTTTTTACCAATGAGTCGAAGGTGAAAGGTAAAAACTCATTTAGATTTGACTCAGATGAGGAGGAAACTTAACACTTTTCTTAGATTTATTCGCCCATGGTTCTTGGAACTCTATGTGTGGAAAAGAGTATTTATTCTCTACAAAATCTGTATTCATTTTGGCCAATTATTATTTAATACGGCACAAATTCAATCTGATTTTAAGACCAATTGGCTGGACGCTTGGAAATACTGCTGCTCTGTTGGAATGAAGTTGGCGGCAGTTCATGAATTCGATGATTTGAAATGTCTTTCAAAAATGGTCAACAGATATCCTGAAGCATGTAGGCTTAAAAAACTTAAATTTTACCAACGGAGTGCACATATTTCTTTTTATTAGTTTATCCCCTTCAAACAAGTCGAGATTTTTGGACTTCTGGAACGAACTCGGAGTGCGCCGGTCCTCATTACTGGTGTTCTGATGTTGAAAAGTTGAATTTGGACCGCTTGCCTAACTGGAAAGGCGGCCGTTTGCCTTCCCAGGAGGCCGGAAACTGTATTTTCATCAATCTGTCCAACGTCACTGCGAATGCGTCAGTGCTGGGAGCTGACGCGTGTTCGGCGCAAAAACAATTCCTCTGCGAGGTTAGCACTTTACAGAAAACCGAACAATAAATTCTGACAGTAATCACAGGTGCTACAAACTGGAAATAAATCCGTACAAATCAAAAGGGGTTGTCAGGATGTGTGGGACGTTAGTGACCTAGAAATCGAAGAGTATATCATGAACATCTCTGCGTTGCAATCTCCAATCAAAAGAAATATAATGGTTGGGAAATGTTTAGTTGATATCATACAGAAAAATAAAGTGATTTATCTGATTTTTAATTTAAAAAATATAAAAAATTACGCAGGATATTTCATGTTTTATAGTGCTACTTGAGATGCTGCGGAATTCGCGGAGAAGTGGTGAGTATATAAATTAATGATAGATATTTATGGTACAAACTTATCATTTTTTTATGGTTATAAATTGTTCGAGGAGAATCAATGCCAATTTTGCTCTAGTGGACGACTAATGATTACACATTAAAGACCTCTTTGACGACGTTTCTGAGCACACCAAACGATTCTTGAGGGTCGAATTAGGTGAGGTGGATATTTTTTCCAACCAAAAAGTGCAGCACGACGTGAGAGCCTAAACATTATGAATGCGAGACCTGCGCATGCGTGAGAGTTAATTTGAGCATTTGCAGAGAGACCGCCTGTACGAATGACTTCTTTGTCAGATCCAGCCAGGTCTCACGCATGCGCACCTCTCGCATTCATATTGTTTTGGCGGGAAAAAAAGTTCGCACGTCGCGTTTTGGCCGGAAAAATTACATTTTACCTAAATCGACCCCCAAGAATCGATTGGTGTGCTCAGAAACTGCGTCAAAGACGAACTTTAATCGTGATTTTATTCTCAATTAATAAAAATCAAATACATACATAGAAAAAGTGTCAGTTTGGTGATTAAAAACAGGATTTTCTTTATTGCTCGTGGTGTGTTGCCTATAAATATTCATAAACATTTGTATACAGATAAAAAATGGCCAACTGTTGACTGAACACGTAATTCGAGACTTGGAAGAACTGACTTCTGATGATCCATCCCTGATGCAGTCATCATTTAACGGATACGAAAAATGCTCATCAATTTGTACAGAGCAAAATATATGAGTTTTCACGAGTGAAATATTTTGATCTCTTAAAGATGACATCGATGAGTGCAGGATGTATTCAGAAATGTTTTACTGCGGCAAGAAAACTGACCCAACCCTAACAATGGCATTGCTGGACTCCAACAAAGAAGGACCAAATGTATGTGAGATATTTTTAGCAAATCACAAAGTTTGATTCGACTTTGTTGAAAAAGGTCGTGACATCACCAACAGGAGCAATAAACACAAAATACCGAACTTGTTTAGATTTGGCTCCCTGTGTTACTAATGTAATTTTAAAATATAATTTCAAGTATGTAGATTTAGTTATAAACACTAATTGACCAATTTTGAAAGGACACGGCTGTTAATGAGTTGCAATCGACTGGAAAATGTATAGAGAAAATGATACAATTTAAAAAAAATGAAGCATTAAATTTTCCAGGGGCTGGAGGAGATTTGTTTCAAACATCAACCGGAAAAACATATTACTTTAGACGTTCTGTCAAAATGGTACGTTACACACGTGGAGAGTCATTTACATTACCCTCTGCGAGTGTTCAAATAAATGCAATCCAACTCCAATTCTGAGTATAAAAATTTAATCTTTTATAGTCATATAGTTTGATGCAAGCTGAATGTTGTAAAATCGGATCGCATATGGCGATATTCACTACCCTTGCAGACTTTAAAGCGTGGATGGGAACCATGGTGCCGGGTGCGTATTGAAAAATTAGGAAAATTAGATTCTTGTTCAGCAAATTAATTACAAAATTTTCAGTGTTAGGGACATCAACTGCTTGGATCGTCATCGGCGCCACGTTTGATAATGGGGACGGAACAGACAGCTGGTGTCTCAATTACGAAAGGCTCCCCTACGGAATATTAAAAGACATCAACAGATTTTATCGTTCCCTGCTCAACACACCTAATAGAATCTACTTAAATAAAAATGGCGCAACAATAGCAGGAACTAATGTTACGTCCGTTGGGGCAGGCCACTTTGTATGTGGCCCTCTGACTTTCTGAAGAAATGGAAAAAAGATAAATCAAATTCTTCACTCACTTAAATTTAATAACGTGTAATGCTAATTGTGTAGATCCTCATTCAGTTTTTCCTAACTTTTTAATCTAACCAGTAGGAATGATCCCTTAAATCGATTTGTAATTAGCCTTTTAGTGTGGCACATGACAAAGTGAGCTCAATATATTGTTTCAAACATTTTCTGCTTGTCATTTTTGCATTATTTGTTGGTGTGATTTAAATTAAAATAATATTTTATTGTTTTCCACTGTAATGTTTTGAATCATGAGCAATAAACAACAATAATAACAGTCATACTTAATTCAATCTCTTTTATTTTAAGTTTAAAAAGTTGTCTAATGTGGGTAATTAGGTTTTAAACAGTACAAACGTTCAATAAAATTCTCTTCAATTGTCTGCTGATATTATCACAATCCTATAATATACACTTTTATTAACTTTAAGTAATTTATTCCCATCTGCGGCAATCTCTCATGTGAGCTAAATTGATCTCTGTATAGTTAATTATATTCTTTCAGTGCGCGCGGGTACAGAGGCAGTTTTGCGTGAATGCGTTGCAGTGCACGGCTCCGCGGCTGATCATGCCTCGCTCCCGTTTACGACACACATAGAATAAACTCAAACATAGTACAAATTTAATGCCATTTATTCAGAAAAATAGTAGTTTTGTAATTTTTATACTCTATTTACATTCCTCCGAGTCGAGCAATCAGGCGTCAAACTACCCCCAACTTCTGGCTGCCGTCTTTAGTTTTTTATACGTCACACATTTACACTGGACCAATTTATATATGATGAAATCGAGCAAAATAATATTAAACGCTCGCGGTCACCAGTATCACCACCCATTTGGTGGAAACAAATGTATAGCTTCAGATGGGAGATCACGTGTATCTTATTCTGAATAAAAAACATTTTCAGTAGATCATTAAAATTTTCCATTGATTACGTATAGTTTCCCTTCCATTGTCTCATCATCGCTATATGGAAGCTGAATTTCGGTCATCACTTTTTGAAAGGAATTGACGTCATTGTGCACGTTATCGGAAATACACAAAAAAAAGTTGTCACAGCAGTCAGTATGAAAAACGTTCCTGTGTAAGAGGGGCTTAATAGCAACCTATAAAAATGAATTCATTTTCATGGGTTCTGGCACTGATTTTTCTTTCAGTAATTTATTTCTTTAACTTTAATTGGATTTGTTGACTTTTATAATTTATTCAAAGGTTTTTGAAAATCTCGCAAAAGTCCATAAGATATCGAAATTTGCTATAAGAAACAAAGGTAAGACTTTAAAATACGCTCGATTAAATTTAAAATAAAAGTTTAATATTTAATGTTTAATTTGTCAAAGTTGATTCTTCATTTTCAGGAAGGCGTATTCATATAATTAAATGTTGCGGAATCGCGAGGTGCATCCCTAAGTTCAAGAAAAGCAGACGTGTGACGGCGGCAAACAATTCCTATAATTTGTCCATTGACAACAAATTATCTTCAACTCATGAGTATTCTATTTTTTAAATACATTTAAAGTCATATTGAATAGTTAAAAATATAAAAAGTCATTCATTTTTTTCGTTCCGTGCGCTGATGACAATCATGAACTTTTTAAATATTAAAATCTTTAAACATTTTATAAATTAATTGCAATTTATGGGATCAATTTTTAGTATGCTTCTAAGTGAAGTTTAATAACAAAACGTGTTTCGGAAAACAGGGAAAGTGTACTTTGGGGGTCAAAACAATTGGAAAACTGTTTGGAAAAACACGGAACTATATACATTTTGGATAATTTTCCAATATAGAATTTCTTGTCATTGATCGATGACTTATGGCTTTTATTTTTACAGAATCTTGTTGCCGTCAAATCAGGAAAGCGATAATCTTGGCGAAGCCACTAATGATCTTGATGCTCTAACCTCGCCTGAATTAGACATGCCATCCATCCCAGGTAGACAAAAGTTTTGAGGCGGTGGGGCTTTTTTGAAGTGATTTAATCAGCTCAAGAGCAGATCCTGTTGCTAGCTTATAGGATTACCTTTAATTTTCTTCTTCAATTTGGGTCAAAACGCGTGCATTTTTTGTCAGCATGAAATTAGAGTATTAATGTTTTTGCAGATTCAAGCACCCTTAGAACGAATTTTGATTCAGCTACGTTTTTGAATTCAAAAACGACGCTCACAACATTGGCTGAGGAAAGCATCACGACTTCAACAACACAACAATATGCTTCTGAAGGTGCAAACTTTAATTTCCAAATTGGAGATGATAAAAAATTTCATTTAAAACATTAACACTCAAGCAACTAGCACATCTACCACATCAACCGAGACATTTTCTACTACCGGAGGGCCGATAACTGAAATAAATTCCACGACTAGAGCAGTTACATCAACAACGACCGTGGCAAATAATGAAAAGGTATGATAAAAAATTAATAAAGCTAATTTAAGTGAGCATCGTGCATTCACAGATTGACAAAAATTTATTCACTTTCCCAAGTATTTCTCTTAATAAATTTAAATTCATCTAATTGCAGCCATGCAATTCTTCAAGGTGCAGCAAACTCGATGTTCCATCGGTATATTATATTATTAAAAGTTATTTCAAGCTAATATTGTTCATTTAATTAAATTTCACAGAGCAATTCTAATTTATCCGGAGGTTTACAATTAAATATAATTTTTTGCGAATATATTACGTAATTTTAAATTACCGCTGCAGGCAAATTCGTCACAAAAGTTGACACGTCATTTTTCGTGATGCCGATCACCGCAACGCAGATGCAGGCAGCACAAAATTGCCTCTCTATGAAGATGTCTCTTATCTCGATGCTGGACATTTTGAAACTCGATTTCTTGCATAGCCTTATTTCAGGTCTTCCTTTACCCCAATAAATATAAAATATTTAGACATATTTAAATTGAATTAGATCTAAATATTTCGGCAATTTGGACCGCTGGCTCAAACGAGGGGAACGGCTCTTGCGACGCGGACGCTTTGCTCTCATTTGCTTGGTGCGGGAAAAACGTCGAATTAGATGTGGCCATCCAGAAAAAAATCACTACACCGATGTCCGTCGTCGAACTCGCTCAAAAAGCTTTGGCTCTAACAGCGAACAAGACACTAACGGCGCTTCCATCCATCTCCAAACTACCGTATTTATGCGAAGTTGGGTTTTTAAATAAAATTTTAGCAAAATTTTGAAATGACGTCTTCTCCAGCCTAACGCAGATTTATACAGAGACAGTTGCTCCACCTTAAAATGTGTGAAAGACGTAACGAAATCAAAATTTTCAGGTTAATTCTTATTGTATGACATGAAAATGTGGCCCACAGGTCTCACTGGTGGATGCATCTGGGAACCTGAAAGGTATTATTGTACTGAAAAAATAAATGGAACATATTTTCATACTCAAAACACGAAACAGATAGCGAGAAGTTTGGTAAATGGACTTCAGATTGTGGCACACACTACTTGTTCTCCAAGAAATTGGTAAATGAAAATTTTTAATTTAAAAATTGCGCCAGTTTTTGCTTTAAAAGCTTCTGAAGTAAATCTCATAATATTTACCATTTATTTTGAATCAATTTACGTCGCAAAGCCAGTCCGTGCAATGTCTCAAAGTAGATTCCTCCAAATTGTTAAGAAATTTTTGGATTTTACCTAACAATTAATGTAATTAAAATTGAAATACGCAAGAAAGTCTGTTCGTATTACGTTCAGAAAATTAAAATTGCAATTGAATTATGTTAAAACCAAGAAACTTCAGTTTTGTTTCATTTAAGAGGATTAAAATTATCTTAACCAATGCTAACCTAACAACATTTTGAATATTGGCAGTAGAGTGTGTGTAGCAAACTGTCTCAATGCGAGATTCTCTTCAGTTATTTATTGTTGTTGGTTTTCACAGGGAACGTGGCAGCAGAACATGAATTTTTGCTGCAGTTTAGGCCTCAAACCCATTTGGTTCAGGAATTCTTCACACATGCAATGCTTCTCTAAATTAACAAAAGCCAACTGGACGCTAAACTGGAACTTTTGGACGGCGGGACGCGCGATGGGCGCCTGGGGCCGCTGGGCTTGGTGCTCCGGCTCGCAAGCCGTCCCTTTCCCCGACGGAATAAATTGGGCCGCGGGACAGCCGGATAATTCAAATCCAGAAGATCTTTGCGTCCACATGCAGGTTGATCGAAATGGCACTGGAGTCTTTTTAACGGACAGAAACTGCAGTCACAAATACCTGATCGCCTGCCAGGTATTCGAGTCGCTTTTATTTAGAGAAAATGCAAGAAAAGAGTGAATCGAATAAAATCCTTTAACAGGGTGAAGTGCTGCCAAAAATTTCTAACTGCTCTTCACCGAAATGTCCAACTGAGTGCAGGAGAAATGTAAAATAAATTAATAATGTATAGCCATTTACTATTTTTTAATTGTTAATAGGAAAACTATTTTACCACTGATTTGAAGCTGCGAGGTAAACGTTCATACATATTTCACTCAGTTGGAAAGTTACTCAAAACTTTTCTTAGATTTATTCACCCATGGTTCTTGGAACTCTGTGTGTGGAAAGGAGTATTTATTCTCTAAAATATCGGTATGCAATGTGGCAAATTATTATTTTAATACGGCACAAATTTAATCTGATTTTAAGACCACTTGGCTTGACGCTTGGAAATACTGCTGCTCTGTTGGAATGAAGTTGGCGGCTGTTCATGAATTCGATGATTTGAAATGTCTTTCGAAAATGATCAACAGATATCCAGAAGCATGTGTGCTTAAAAAACTTAAATATTACCCACAGAGTGCACATATTTCTTTTTATTAGTTTATCCCCATCAAACAAATCGGGATTTTTGGACTTCTGGAACGAACTCGGACTGCGCCGGTCCTCATTACTGGTGTTCTGATGGTGAAAAATTGAATTTGAACCGCTTGCCCAACTGGAAAGGCGGCCGTTTGCCTTCCCAGGAGGCCGGAAACTGTATTTTCGTCAATCTGTCCAACGTCACTGTGAATGCGTCAGTGCTGGGAGCTGACGTGTGTTCGACGCAAAAACAATTCCTCTGCGAGGTTTGCACTTTACAGAAAACCGAACAATAAATTCTGACCGGATTCGCAGGTGCTACAAACAGGAAATAAATCCGTACAAATCAAAAGGAGTTGTCAGGAAATGTTGGACGTTAGTGACCTAGAAATCGAGGAACACATCATGAACATCTCTGCGCTGCAATCTCCAGTCAAAAGAAATTTGATGGTGTGATATGTTTTATTAATACATCATACATGAAAAACTATAAAGAAATTTTAAATTAACAAAATAAAAATGTACTATGTTCCAGTGCTACATAAGATGCTGCGGGATTCGCGGAGAAGTGGTGAATTTATAGATTTTTAACAAAAAACTAACTAAAAATAAATAATGATTTTATTCCCATTAAATAATACTATATTCATAGCACAAAAAGAAACCCAGATTTTTATTCTTGCTCGTGGAGGGTCCCGAATAAAAATTAATACAAGATTTGTATACAGATAAAATATGGCCAACTGTTGACCGGACACGTAATTCGAAACTTGGAAGAACTGACATTTGATGACCCACCCCTGATGCAATCATCATTTGACGGATACGAAAAATGCTCATCAATTTGTATAGAGCAAAATATATAGTTTTCACGAGTGAAATATTTTTATCTTTTAAAGATGACACCGATGAGTGCAGGATGTATTCAGAAATGTTTTACTGCGGCAAGAAAACTGATCCAACCCTAACAATGGCATTGCTGGACACCAACAAAGATGGACCAAATGTATGTATGAGATGTTTAGAGCAAATCATAAAAAGTTTGTTTCGAATTTGTTGAAATAGGTTGTGGCTTCACCAACAGGAGCAATAAACACAAAATACCGAACTTGTTTAGATTTTGGTCCATGCGTTACTGATGTAATGTTACAATTTCAAATAGATCTAATGATAAACAATTGACGTTATGTATTTTGAAAGGCTGCGGCTGTAAATGAGTTGCGACTTACTGGAAGATGTATAGAAAAATTGTGCAAACTTAAAATGTGGCGTATGTAACACGAATCATAAAAATTTCCAGGGAGTAGAGGAGCAATATATCAAACATCAACTGGAAAAAAATATTACTTTAAATTTTCCGGCCCTATGGTACGTTACAAAAACTTAAAAGAGAAACATAAAGTCATACTCTGTGCAAGTGTTTTTTGTACCAAAACTTTTTCTTTATTAGTTACACAGTGCGATGCACCTTGAATGCTGTAAAATCGGATCGCATTTGGCAATTTTCTCTACCCTGGCGGACTATAGAGCGTGGATGGCAACTATGGTGCCGTGTGCGTATTGAAAAATTAGGAAAATTGATTCTTCTTCATCAAAATACTTGAAAATTTTCAGTGTTGACGTCAAGTTCTTGGATCGGCTTCGGCCCCACGTTTGATAATGGGGACGGAACAGACAGCTGGTGTCTCAATTACGAAAGGCTCCCCAACGGAATATTAACAAACATTAACTCATTCTATCGCTCCATCAGCTCACCTAATGGAATCTCTTTAAATAAAGTAGGCCCAACAATAGCAGGTGCTAATGCTTTGTTGGGCCACTTTGTATGTGGCCCTCTGACTTTCTGAAGATATTAAAATTTCCATTCACTTTATTAACAGAAGGTTCCCGTGCATTCAGTTATTTCTAACTTTTTAATTTAACCATAGTAAAAATAATCCCTAAAGTCAGCTTGTAATTGACCTATAGGGTGTGGCACATGGGAGGGTTTTGCTCCGCACTTTTATGCAGTTTCTGTTTGTCATTTTTGCATTTTTTCATGTATGTGTTTCAATGAAAATAAGGAAATAATAATATATATGTATTAATAATAACTCTCGACTATAATCATGTGCAATAAACAAAAATATTTTCCAAACAAAAAAATGTACAGTCGTATTTCATTTAATCTCAATTGCTATATAAATATTGCATCTGGATCTGGGTGTTAAATTAAAATACAATATTTTAGGAAAGTGTTTTTTTATTGAAGGTTCAAAACACAATAAAGTTATTACTGGGCAGTCGGATAGTCTAATCCCGCCTGCTGGTTGAAACAATTATTTCCTACACACTTGATGCACGAAACTTTCTCAGACCGATTTGGAATCTAGAGTTGAAACCCTGAATGATCTCCCTCCTGTCAAATTAAAGAATAAATATTGTTAATAAATAATATTGTTGCAATAAAAAATGTATTTATTCATTTCTTTTATTACACAAATTTCAAATCTCCCAACTCAAAAGATTTCTAATTTTCAGAAGCTCCCTCATTTGGACATGGGAAGTTCCGTGTAATCGTTTCAGTGCTGTTTGGAAGATAATTTCTCTTTATAGCTGGATTTCGAACTGTCAGAATTTTTATTTCAAATTTATACATTTTAAATTATTACAAATTCACGTCTCGCTGCCGCGTGCACAGGCATTCGATGATGATTCTGGAGATTATCATTTGCTTAGAGAAATAATAGTCCCACCGATCATGCTGTCAAAGGGATAAGTGAGAATTAAATAGTACTATTATATTATATGAGAGACGGTTGATCGCGAGAGGCAGTCGCCGCGATGACGAGTTTGAGGGACGGCTCGGTACCAGGGTTCGCAATAACCCGCATTTTCCCGTTATTATGCAATCTTATGAATTTTTTTCCGAAACACATGCATTTATATTGAAGATAAAAAAAATCTCATGATGGATGGTAAAAAATAAGGATTTTTACAAAATCAGTATAAAAGCCACTATGGTTTTACCAAAAGGCCAAATATTTTAAGTAGTTTGCCAAAATTTCTTACTTTTTTAAGCGCGAAATTGGATCTTTTCGGGGTTCAATTCAGAAAATGCGGAAAACCCCAAAACTGGTGGTTTTTTCCTGCTGTTTTTTTTTCGCTAAAAAACCAGTAATGCATTTTTGGCGCATTGCGAAATTGGCGAACCCTGCCCGGCACGATCAAGAGAGCTGAAATTTAAGGGGTCAAAGGGCGTGCCATTAGTGCGCTAATCATATTATATATTTCAGTTTAGCTATGTATTGCAGAAATTCGCGACACGCTGTTAAAAAAATATATATGTACATCACCAACTAGGCCTCAAAGGCCGCTTGATAATAAAGCGATTGTCTCGTTCAAAGGGGACCTTGTGACAGTCAGCATCAGCATGTTGAGGAAGAACACAGTCGTCGGGCTTGTCATTGGCTTCGCGCTGCTCTTTTTTGCCGCTCACGTGCTCGCTGAAGATGATGAGCCTCCAAGGGTCGTTCTTGACGATTTGGGCACTCTGATCGGGAAGGAGAGTCTCACGCGAAACAACAGGACGATCCACAGCTTCCAAGGCATACCTTTTGCTGAACCTCCGTCAGGGATCAACAGGTTTCAGGTATAAATATTATCAAAAATTTGTAATTTATTTGAAATTTAATTAAATTTACATTTAATTAACAGCCTAATTTCATTTCTATCTCTTTATACTTTTGATAAAACATTTTACAGCCTCCAATTCCAAAATCATGGAGTGGCGATCTGCTCGCAACAAGCCCCGGCATTCGCTGCATTCAACCAGAATATAAAGAGCTCATTCAAAGGGTTCGCAGGCACTTGGTGTGGGAGGATTTGGAACACAGAAATAATTTTTCTCGGCCCGATCCGGAAGACTGCCTCACTTTGAATGTCTACACGCCTGATGTAACAAAACCTTGAGCGTTATTCATTCAATTAATTAAATTATCACACAGTTGACTCACAACGGATCTCTTCCGGTCGTGGTTTACTATCACGGAGGCTCGTTCATGATTGGCTCAGAGATCAGCTTCAGGCCCGACTTTCTCCTAGACAGGGATGTCATCCTGGTCGTGCCACAATACAGACTTGGCCCATTCGGTAATTTATAATCTTAATAACGCACTGACATTTTTTTAAAACTCTTAATAGGATTTCTTTCACTGCAAAATGAAATCATTCCTGGCAACGCCGGCCTTTTGGACGCTTTGGAGGCGTTAAAATGGGTAAACAAACACATAAGCAAGTTTGGCGGAAACAAAGGTCAAGTGACAGTATTCGGTCACAGCGCTGGCGCGTGTATTGCCAACTACTTGATGCTCAGTCCGTTAACTGAAGGTATAAATTGTTCGTTAAAATTGAAATATTCGACTAAAAACACGCACTCATTTTAATATCAAGGCCTGTTGCACGGTGTGATCATGAACAGCGGCTCCGCAATTCCGTCTTTTGCGCTGGACGATTCGCCCGTGAAAGAGGCCAGGACAGTTGCACTCAAGGCCGGCTGCCTTGGTGACGACCAGGAAGTGTCCTTGTGCATGCGGAATTTAACTGCCGAAAATCTGCTATCGGCGTTCGTCACGTACAGCAAATTGGGATCGTTTAAAGGAGGACTCCCAGTTGTGTCCAGACCGGACGAGCCGGCAGACACGAAATTCTTGCCGGATAATCCTGCCGACCTGGCCAAAAAAGGAGCGTTCCTCAACGTGCCAATCTTGGCTGGCGTCACCAGGCATGATTCCATGTGGATGGTCGATCGTGAGTGTCTGCTCCACTTCTGGGAAATTTTAACATTTTATTTTTTCAGTTTTCCACGGCGGCTTGAGTAGGTTAGGAGTGCAAGATAATGAAACCTACATCCGGGAAAACCTAATTGATCATCTAATAATGAAATTTTTTAGTAAGGATATTATTATTTTATTATTACTATTAATTTTTTGACTGTATCTTTGACGAAGTTTCTGAGCACACCAATTGATTCTTGAGGGTTGAATTAGGTAAAGTGGATAGTTTTTCCGACCAAAAAGTCCAGCGCGACGTGTGAACTTTTTTCCCGCCAAAACAATATGAACGTTTATGCGAGAAGTGCGCATGCGTCAGAGCTGGTTTGAGCACTTGCAGAGAGACCGCCCTGTACGAATGACTTCTTTGCCAGTTCTCACGCATGCGCTGCTTTCGCATTCATATTGTTTTGGCGGGAAAAAAAGTTCGCACGTCGCGCTGGACGTTTTAGCCGGAAAAATATCCACTTCACCTAATTCGAGCCTCAAGAATCGATTTGTGTGCCCAGAAACTTCGTCAAAGACGGTCTTTAAGGTTTGTTTAAATGTAACGGTGTTATACTGCATTATTTTTTACAGGAACAAAAGATCCCGTTGGAGCTATAAATGATTTGGTTGAGCGCAGATATTTCAGTTATGTGACCCCTGAAAAGAGGGGCAACTTCACAGAAATCCTTGCTGGAGTTTTGGACGTAATTTTGAGACTGATCACTAAATCACTATTTTTATTATTATTATTCTGGTTTTAAGGTCATGTCCACACTCACAATGAAAGCCCCAGCGCTCCAAATGGCTAAACTGAATAGCAAAGCGGATAATTACCTCTACACTTTCGATTACAAAGGTCGTCATCACCTTCCATTCAACGGTATTAACGATCCGAACGGCTTGTTTAAAGAAGGTGCCGACAGTTAATTAAGCAGTGATAACAAATTTTGATTTATATAATAATTGCTCTAGGGGTTTGCCACAGCGACGACATGATCTACTTGACTCCGAAAATTGCCGATTCTTTTAACGAAGAGGAAACCGCCATATCGAATTTAATGGTGGATCTGTGGGCGAATTTCATCATTTCCGGCAATCCCAATGAGCCGAAAACGTTATCGATGCCTTATTGGCCGAAGTACAACTCGACGGAAAAGTTCTACTATGAAATCAACATCGTGGCAAAAGCTAAGAAAGATTTCACCAACGAATTCACTGCTGCCATCCAAGACGGCTTATAACAAAATCCTTGCCAACAGAAATTTGTTTGCTTTAACATTCTTCTTTATATAAATGCAATTTTCACAAAATTTATAACATTGTTTCCTAAACTAGCTATATAGATCTTCTGCAAGATTGAATTAATTTTAAACAAACCACAGTGGAAATTTTTGTAAACTTTTCAACCCTTCAAACTTAGCCGAGCAATTAATTAGTAATTTAAATTAATATATGAATTTTTTCCATGAACCCTTGTAAAAGGTTACAATTCCGAAAAAATATGGAGTGGGTAAAAATTCATACATATTTCTTTCAGTGTGAATGGAAACATATATATAACATTTTTATTTTGATTTATACATTCATGATTCTCGGAATTCTGTTTGTGGATTCTCTAAAAAATCTGTATGCATTTTTCCAATTATTATTTTAATACGCCACAAATTAAGTCTAATTTTTAGACCAATTGGAAATACTGCTGCTCGATCGGAATGAAGTTGGCGTCAGTAAACGATATCGATGAAATTAAATGTTTAACTAGAATGGTGTCTAAATAGATTTTGTCTTCTTTAGTTAATATAGTTTTTATTAATAAGCAGCTTCTTGGATTTAAATTTTATCCCTTTCAAAAAAATCGGGACTTTTGGACTTCAGGAATTAATTTGGGTTGCACGCAGGGCCACAATATTGGTGTTCTGAGGCGAAAAATTTAATTTGAACAGCTTGCCCAACTGGATAGGCGACTGCATTATGGAAACTGTATTTCCATAAACCTCTCTAATATCACCGTGATATTGCTTCAATGATGGGAGCGGACACGTGCACGAAACAAAACAATTATTTCTCTGCGAGGTTTGGGCTTTCCCACAAACTGACCGCAAAATTTCATAACCAATACACAGGTTCTAGAAGCTGGAAACAAATCGGTTGCAATTAAACGGAGTTGTTTGTGGACAGTAAATTGATTGAGCACCTCTGCTTTGCTCCTTCCGTTAAAGATATATAATATGGTATTTCTTTTATGTAAAGACAAACGTTTCCTTCTAGATGTTTCTGCCAATTGTGTATGCCAATTCTGCGATGAAGTCTGTAAAGACATGTATCATTTCCTCAATTGCAAAAATAATGCAACTACCTTATTTCAAGCTGCTATATAAATATAAGAAAGTGCTTCAAAATACTATCGTAATTATATAATGTTGCACACCGTTGGTGTCTAATATAAATACAATAATAATAATAATATGGTATCGGCAAATTTAGTATTTATTTTCGGTATTAAACTTGCAATGTTTATTTCTTTATTTTCTAGTGTTACATAATTTTCTGCGGGATTCACAGTGAAGTGTTAAAATCCATCTTAATTATTGCAATCTGATTCTTTTCTTTGAAGACTCCCTAATTAAAAATCTTAGATGATCTCGGGGGTAAAACAAAATACCTGCTGGAATTCAGACAGTTGTAAAAGAAACGTATAGAATGCGAGTCCAAATCAATAGATTTCATCACAGTCCACATTCCCCTTTGTTGCTGCAAAATGTAGGCAGGATGCCAAACCTAGTGCACAGTGATTTTTGCGTTGTACGTCAGTAAATTTTCATGGGACGCTTGAGAGAATGGTGATCGCCGGATGATGTGGCAGACAGTTGTTGATGGAAAAAGAAACCATTCGCACGTACCATGAAAATTTCTTCAATCATAATAATTTTGGGCTTAATTTTCATCTTTGGGGTAACTGTGTTATTAATATTACACATTATTTGAATTAATTTTTTAATTTAGATTAATAATAATTCCGCGATTGCGAAGATGAGAATCAAGATTATGAGACAAACTAAAAGTAAGTTCCTTAAGGAATAATTCAAAACATGGTAGTTTAAAATTAAAAAAAAAATGCAATGACGAAATTGACGAGTCCAGGTGCGAAAGCAGTGTCCTTTTTATTTTAAATTTTTTGCATGGAAGTAAATTGTAGAAATTCTTTGCGCCTTTCCGCTAGTGTTAATTATATTTTCACGTGACAAACGACTAGTATTTAAATCAGGGCGACAAACTAATTTATCTCTATAATCGTTAATAAAAGTTTCATTATTCAGCGAGGCGTATCTACGTGATAAGGTGCTGTGGAATTTCACGGTGCATTCCAAAACGCAAAACTGGGGGGACCAAAAACTCGACCGCTTTTGTTAAAGGCACTGTTATTGAAATGTAAGTTAACATACATTTAAATGTGAGGAATCTTTTTAATTGTTGATTTACGTTCCTCAGCAGTGATGCACAATCTAAACTTGTGACTGTCAAGCCTGGAATTCTTGAACCAACGCCGATTTTTATTGAATCAGAACTCACAACCACAGGCTAGCAAAATTGCAATTAGATTTTTGTGTTACTCAACTGCAAAATATATAGCAGCTCTTACCGAACCAGATGGACAACAACCAACAATTTTAGAGACATCAACCCCCAAAGAAACATCTTCCGCGACTTTCACTTCGCTGCTGACTGCACCTGAAATAAAATCCGAAAAGCCAGCTGAGACGACATTTACTACTATTGCATCATTCACATCAGTTGAGACATCATCATCAACTCTCACGTCAACGGTCCTTACCCCAACAACAACAACTATGGATTTCTTATATTCTCTCTCTCTCCTACTTTTACAGCCTTGTGCACATTCAAGATGTAGCAAACTTCAAATTTCACCAGTATGATATTTTCCGATATTTTCAAAATAAATGGAAATATTAATTTTATTTCCAGACTGCAGCAAATAAGTCAGAAGGTCAGAAATATTTAAAATTTGTAATTATTTAACTTCGAACTTGATTCCATAGGGAAAATTATAACAAAGGCAGACAGTTCATTTTTCTTCGTTCCAAATATTGCATCTCAAATGGAAGCCGCGAAAAACTGTCTCTCGTGGAAAATGACGCTCGTCGCTCTGCAGGACGTTTTGAAACTCAAATTGGTGCAGAACATCATTTCTGGTGTGTTTATTCAGACAAATATTTGTTTCGTTCTGACACTTCACGCTTAGATTTGGCAATACAAACAATTTGGACGATTGGTTCCAACGAGGGAAACGGCTCTTGCGCTGCAGACAGTTTACTTTCCTTTGCGTGGTGCGTGAAAAACGATGACATCGACTCACCCGTCCAAGAAAACATCGTCAAGCCAGTGGCTGTTTCTGAACTTGCGCAAAAATCATTGGCTTTCTCTGCCAACCTGTCACTAACGGCGATTGCGTCCGCGGCTAAATTGCCATATTTGTGCGAGGTGAGTTCGTATATTCTGTAGTTTTATAATTCGCTCAAAACCTTCCTCGTCTCCTGAAGCCAAACGCTGACCTTTACAAAGACGTTTGCTCATCAATAAGTTGTGTGAAAGACGTAAAAAAGTGAAAGTTACAATATAGTGGTATGATTTAAATGTGATATTCTTATAGACATCATTAATAGATTCAAATGGGATTGTGAAAGGTATGGAATGGGTCTCTTGGTTGGATTTATCTCGTTTAAATAAGATTCACGTTTAAGAGAGCAAAAAATACGGAAAATGGACCGTGGCATGCAGCAAAAATTACCTTTTTTCAAACAGAGTTGTAAGTACTACTCTGATGTATGAAATTAGTGCATCGAACCATGTCCCTGGCCTAGATAGCAGCTCTTTTCCCTCATTTTCCATAAATCTTGCAAACGCCTTAGACAGCAGAGAAAACTGTGCCGCATTTCAGATTTACGCAGCGAGTGGCATAACTTCTCAGTCAGTGAAGTTGTGCAACCTAGTCTGTTTTCTACTGGAAATTTTCACAATTAAATAAACCGCCAGCCGTTTGACTCGCATTGTCTAGGAGTTTCATAGGTCTAAGTTACTTCGCTGCCACTTGGGCCCCTTTTTATCCGCTCGGTGGCATTATTTGCCCCTAGGATGTGCTTGAGCGTTAGGATTAAAAAATAATTTTAATATAATTCGAATGATGGGCTTAGAGATTATATTGCAATAGTAGCTCTAAAACTATATTTCAGTCAATTCCAGCATTTAATTATAATTACTTATTATATTTTTTAAGGGCACGTGGCAGCAGAGCTTGGACTTTTGCTGCAGTTTGGGTCTTCGTCCCATTTCTTTCAGCTCTGCCTCTGAATTCCAATGCTTTTCAAGTCTCACAAAAGACAACTGGGCGCTGAATTGGAACTACTGGACGGCGGGACGCGCGATGGGCGCCTGGGGCCGCTGGGCTTGGTGCTCCGGCTCGCAAGCCGTCCCTTTCACCGACGGAATCAATTGGGCCAAGGGACAGCCAGACAACTCGAATCCAGAGGACACATGCAGGTCGATCGAAACGGGACCGGAGTCTTTTTAGCGGACAGAAACTGCAGTCACAAATACGTGATTGCGTGTCAGGTTATTTATTTGCATTTCATAATCACAAATTTTGACTTTCCTTTCTAGAGCAATGTTGTGCAAAGCAATCCATCGTGCACTGAGCCGACATGCCCGACTAGCTGCCCAAAAAATGTAAACTTTCAAATTAAAAAAACTTAATATAACTTAACATAATACGTATAGGACACTTTGTTTGTCAATTCGACGATAGAAGGTTTAAAATTTATTTCATTTTCTCCGCAAGCGAGTACGAGTTTTTTCTTAGATTTGTACATCCATGGTTCTTGGAACTCTGCGTGTGGAAAAGAATATTTATTTTCATCCAAAACTGTGGGATTTTTTGGCAATGATTTTAGGAGAAGCACTTAAAATCATCATTAACCTTTTAGACAAACTGGCTGGATGCTTGGAACTATTGCTGCTCACTCGGGATGAAGCTAGCGAAAATTTCTGATTTTGGGGAAATGAACTGTCTATCCAAGATGGTCAGCAAATATCCAGCAGCAGGTGCCCCTTTTAGAATTTGGCATAGTTCAGACAAAATAATTAATCCTCAACCGATTTTAGTTTACTCAAAGCAAATGGATCGGGAATTTTGGACTTCAGGGACCAATTTAGGCTGTGCTGGGCCCCATTATTGGTGTTCGGATGGGGAAAAATTGAATTTGGACGGCTTGCCACACTGGAAAGGCGGCCAATTACCAATGGAGGCGGCCGGAAACTGTATTTTCATCTATCTGGCAAACGTCACTGCGAATGCGTCAGTGCTGGGAGCTGACGCATGCTCGGCGCAGAAACAGTTTCTCTGCGAGGTTGGGGCTTTCCAGAATGATAAAAATTTACGCGCAGTAATTTTTAATTAGGTTCTTGAAAGTGGAAACAAGTCAGAGCAAATCAGAAAGGGTTGCCAGGAGACTTGGGGAGTTACTGATCAAGAAGTAGACAAGCAGATTTTAAACTCCTCTGCCTTAATGGCACCGACTAAAATAAATTTGAAGGTGAATCGTCGTTTAAAGACCGTCTTCGACGAAATTTCTGATTACACCAATCGATTCTTCAGGTTCGAATTAGGTCAGTTAGATGTTTTTTCCAACCAAAAAGTGCAGCGCGACGTGCGAACTTTTTTCCCGCCAAAACAATATCAACGTATACGCGAGAAGTGCGCATGCGTCGGAGTTATCTGGATCTGACAAAGAAGTCATTCATACAGGGCGGTCTCTCTGCAAGTGCTCAAACCAGCTCTGACGCATGCGCATAAACGTTCATATTGTTTTGGCGGGAAAAAGTTCGCACGTCGCGCTGCACTTTTTGGTTGGAAAAAACATCTAATTGACCTAATTCGACCCTCAAGAATCGACTGGTGTGCTCAGAAACTTTGTCAAAGATGGTCTTTAAAGAATCGAATAGAAATTAGAGAAATTTAATCCGCATTTCAGTGCTACATCAAATGCTGCGGAAAGCGCGGCATAGCGGTAACGTTTTACTGTCGTGGTGAAGTCCATAATGATTAAATCACTCTGCGTAGATCAAAAGCGGTCAATTGGCCTCGGAGAAAATAATTCGCGATTTGGAAGACCAGACCTTTGATAATCTAAACTTGTTGCAATCTTCATTTGAAGGCTATGGCAAATGCTCGGCCATTTGTAAAGAAATATTTTCAAATTTCAGACCTCAATAATTTCCAATTCTCTTTAAGATTATGCTGATGAGTGTCAACTGTATTCTGAGGCATTTTTCTGCAGCAAGCAGGCTGATCCAACGTTAACTTTGTCAATTTACAACATGTACAAAAGAGGAGGGACAGTAAGTCTCCGTTTTATTGCAAAAATGAACGGCTTCATCAATTAATGGGGTTTCAGGTCGCAGTGTCTCCAACTGGAGTAATCAAAACAAAATGCCGAACCTGTCCGTCATATGCTGCTTGCATTGCTGATGTAAAATGTTTAGGATTCGAAATAAATTTAAATTAAAAATTAACTTTTCAGCCTGCGGTTGTAAATGAGGTGAAAACCACAGAAAAATGTATCTAAACCTTTTTTAATAATTTTAAATTTTGTGTATAAATAATGATTTAAATCAGGGTCCAATGGTTCCGTAATGCAAACGTCAACTGGCAAAAAATACTTCTGGGTATATGATAACAATGACATTGTATGTATCAAGAAAATATATTACTTCGAAAAAATACTATATTTTTATGTTTTAAATATTAGATAATAATTTAAGATTTAAAATAGGGAGTTGCTGCGATGCACAGCCAGTGCTGTAAGCTTGGCTCGCACCTGGCAATCTTCGAGACGCTAGCCGACTACCAAGCTTGGATACAAATCCAACCAGGTAGACTTTCAAAATCTTTCTCCAACAAATCTTAAAGCCAAGTTTCTTTAAAGTGGTACCAAGCTGGATTGCAATCGGACCAACCTTTGACAACGGAGACGGCACCGACACTTGGTGTGTCAATTTCGAAAAGGTTCCGGCTGGGCTGCTCAATGACGTTAACAAATTCTATCGCACTTCAAAGACGCAAAATGCCCTGTACATTAATGTAGATAAAGGCTTAGTACTTGGCATGTCTCCTGATGGACACACCATTTCAAACTTTTTGTGTGGCCCATTACCCTACTGAGAGCTTTTGGAAATTTTGTTTGTGGTTTGAAATGGTTTCAAAGTTTTTTGGTCGAGGTGTTTAAATAAAACAAAAATGTTTGATATTAATGTAAAATAAATTAAATGAACAGACCAATATAATGCAATATTATTTTGATTAAAGCCTGTGGGATTTCCTCTTTAGCAGCTAAAACGACAGACAAAGGAATTAATTCGTGCCAAAGAAATTCGTATCGAATTTGAGCCACGCAAATTCACTTATCAATTCCTCACAGGACTATAAATCATATGATACAAGAATACTTGGAGTAAAAACGCCTTGCACTGCGGTAAAAACTGTGCCGCACAGCAGTTAAACAGAGCAGGTGGCATATCATTCCAGTCAGAATAGGAAAACCGCTTGTTTTTGTGAAAAACGTCAAGCACCAAGGGCATTTTTCGCTTATATGAAGGGGACGGAATAATAGTTTCTCCTGAATATCGAGGACAAAAAAAAAATGATTGCGACACCTTGCCAAAAAAGTATTCCACGGAACAGGTTCAAAATATTTTTTGAGTTGAGAATGTGACAGGGTGCCGATATTCCTGCAGTCAAAGTCTGTAGAACACTCCATGAAATTCTTGTGTTCAACAGAATAGCTCAATTTTATAAAGTATATTAATGTTAATTGACCTGCTGAGTGAACCACAAAAACTGGCTTTTATTTTTTAAAATTGAAAGCTAAAACTAAACTCGATTGTCTTTGTGTGTGTAAAAAATAGAGGTTCATCCCTTTTTTGTCGTGTTTTGTTTTTGTATTTTCTGAATTTATAAAAATGGCGGGAAATAATTTAAAATATGAAAATAGCATTGATGTGATTTTTTACCTTATTTGTTGCAAACACATTTAAAATCAAAAAAGCATGAGAGCATGTTTATTGAAATCGAGGCTATATTGTGATCAGATCACTATTCTGTCAATCAATCAATCAAAAAGCAAGGGAAGGGACCTGACCACATACATTTTGTCCTTTTATCTGCTTCGAAAGTAGACGGATATTGTTGTTTTTGTTTGAAAATAGTCCTAACCACTAAAGGTTTGTAAGCTGTCAGCATTTCAATGTCCGGGATATTTCATGAATGTGTTTGACGTTATATTGTTAAATATTAACTCAATCCACGATATTTAGCACAATTTAGCTGAAATGAAATTTAATATTAATTGGAACGAACAATTAGCTGGGCTTTATATGAATTGTGAATATTCTTGAGACTTTCAAACCACTCGCGGAAATAGAAATAACTGCAAATTTCGTCATTCACTTGTGCAGGCTATGTGATTTGAATCCCGACAGTTGTAAAAGTAACGCATAGCACGTCCAAATATGTGGAATTCAGCACATTTCTATTTCCGCTTTGTTTGTACCTCAATATGTAGGCAGGATGTCAAATGCCCAATGAATATTGTGGAGTGCGTCATTTAATTTCCGTGGGCTGCTTTGAGAGAATGGTGATCGGCGGCTGATGTGGCACACAGTTGCTGATGGAAAAATAAACCAGATTGTTGCACCAGCATGAAAATTGCATCAATCATAAAACTTTTGGGCTTAATTTTCATCTGTGGGGTAACTGTGTTTTTTATTATATACACTTCAGGTGATGCTATTTTTTTATTTGTAGATTAATGCTAACCTCGCAAATATGAAGATAAGATTCAAGATTGTGAGACAAACTAAAGGTAAGTTGCTCAAAAGTAATAATTCAAAACACATCAGTAGTAGATTTAATAAAAAATGCAATGACGAGATTGATTGTCTTTTATTTTACACTTTTAGCATGGAAGTAAATTGTAGAAATTCTTTGCGCCTAATTATTTTTACGTGACAAACTACTAGTACTAAAATCAGGGCGAACGAACTAGTTTTTTTCAGGACTGGGATAGCTATATTATATATTAGCCTCAAAATTTTTGTCCTGTGGTATTTAATCTATTTACTGCTGTTATTTTCTAGTTGAATTCATAAAATACAAAATTAATTTTCCTCTACAATTGTTAATTTAAGTTTAATTATTCAGCGAGGCGTATCCACGTGATAAGGTGCTGTGGAATTTCCCGGTGCATTCCAAAATACAAATCGAGGGGGACCACAAACTCGACTGTTCTCAATAAAAGCCCTGTTACCGAAAAGAAAGTTAAAATAACTAAAACGTGTGGAATCTCTTTATTTGAGCCACTTAATTGTTGATATACGTTCTTCAGCAGTGATGCACAATCTGAACTTGTGACTGACAATCCTGGAATTCTTGAAACAACGCAGGATTTTATTGAATCAGAACTCACAACCACAGGTTAGCAAAATTGCAATTAGATTTTTGTGTTACTCAACTGCAAGACATATAGCAGCTTTTACCGAACCAGATGGACAACAACCAACAATTTTAGAGACATCATCCACCAAACAAACATCTTCCGCGACTTTCACTTCGCTGCTGACTGCACCTGAAATAAAATCCGAAAAGCCAGCTGAGGCGACATTATTTACTACTACTGCATCAGTTGAGACACCTTCATCAACTCTCACGTCAACGGTCATTACCACAACAACAACTATTGATTTACAACTGAGGCTTTTACAGCCTTGTGCACATTCAAGATGTAGCAAACTGCAAATTTTACAGGTTGGAAATTTATTTATAAGACAAAATATTATGTCTGCACATAAAATTTATTTCCAGGCTGCAGCAAATAAGTCAGAAGGTGAGACAAATTTACAATTTGTAATATTTTAACTCCTAATTTGATTCCAAAGGGAAAATGATCACAAAAGCAGACAGCTCATTTTTGTTCGTGTCAAATATCGCATCTCAAATGGAAGCTGCGCAAAACTGCCTCTCGTGGAATATGACGCTCGTCGCTCTGCAGGACGTTTTGAAACTCCAATTGGTGCAGAACATCATTTCTGGTGTGTTTATCCATACAAATAATTACTTAATTGCATAAATTATGAGATTTACGTTTAGTTTTGGCAATACAAACAATTTGGACGATTGGTTCCAACGAGGGAAACGGCTCTTGCGCTGCAGACACTTTACTTTCCTTTGCGTGGTGCGTGAAAAACGATGACATCGACTCACCCGTCCAAGAAAACATCGTCAAGCCAGTGGCTGTTTCTGAACTTGCGCAAAAATCGTTGGCTTTTTCTGCCAACCTGTCACTAACGGCGATTGAGTCCACGGCCAAATTGCCATATTTGTGCGAGGTGAGCTCGTTTTTCTATGATTATAAAATTCGTTCAAACCCTTCCCCGTCTCTTGAAGCCAAACCCTAACTCTTACAAAGACGTTAGCTCATCAATGAGCTGTGCGAAAGACGTAAAAAATTGAGTATTACAATAAAGTGGTATAATTAAAATGTGATTATTCTTATAGCCATCATTAATAGATTCAAATGGGAATGTAAAAGGTATGGAATGGGTCCCTTGGTTGGATTTATCTCGTTTAAATAAGATTCACGTTTAAGAGAGCAAAAAATACGGAAAATGGACCGTGGCGTGCAGCAAAAATTACCTTTTTTCAAATAGAGTTGTAAGTACTACTCTGTAGTGCAAAATTCATGCATGTCGTGTTAGGAATCAATTTTCAAATCGCACTCGTCCTTCATTTTCACTAAAACTTGTAATCGCGTTAGACAGCAGGGAAAACTGTGCTGCATTCCAGATTTACGCAGCGGGTGTTATAAGGCCTCATTGTCAGTCAGTGAAGTTGTTCAACAACTTATTTTTTAAACTAAATAAACCGCCAGCCCCCTTTGGCTCTCAATGCAAAGGCATTTCTGGAAGATTCAAGGCTATATGGGAGGTGTTTGAGCATTTCGGGGTGCTATTTCTGGATCACCAATGCCAGAGGTGGCAAAAGTTTGATAAAATAAACAACTCAAAATGCTCAAACATCAAACACCTTTCCGGTGGCTTTAGAGACAAATATCCGGCGTTTTTATATAAAAAAAAACTCAGTGCAGGGAGGCAAAAAGATGCGGCCAAGCTCTTCCACCGGCCACTCAGACCCCATAGGATGTGCTATGATTAATTTAGCTTTATACAGTGAGCTTCTAAGCGATTATATTGCAATAGCAGCTCTAAAATTCTATTCAAAATAATTCCAGCTTTTAATTAATCACTCATATTAAGGGCACGTGGCAGCAGAGCTTGGACTTTTGCTGCAGTTTGGGTCTTCGTCCCATTTCTTTCAGCTCTGCCTCTGAATTCCAATGCTTTTCAACTCTCACAAAAGTCAACTGGGCGCTGAATTGGAACTACTGGACGGCGGGACGCGCGATGGGCGCCTGGGGCCGCTGGGCTTGGTGCTCCGACTCGAAAGCCGTCCCTTTCACCGACGGAATTAATTGGGCCAACGGACAGCCAGACAACTCGAATCCAGAAGAACTTTGCGTCCACATGCAGGTTGATCGAAATGGCACCGGAGTCTTTTTAACGGACAGAAACTGCAGTCACAAATACGTGATTGCGTGTCAGGTTATTTATTTGCATATTATTATCACAAATTTTGACTTTCCTTCCTAGAGCGATGTTGTGCAAAGCAATTCGTGCACGGAGCCGACATGCCCGACTCGCTGCCTAAAAAATGTAAACCTATGCATATTTAAATAAAAATAAACATGATTAACTTATTTTGTATATATAGGAAACTTTGTTTGTCAGCTCGACGATACAAGGTTTTAAGTTTATTTTATTTTCCGCAAGAAAGTGAATGTCTTTTATTTCTTAGATTTATATATCCATGGTTCCTGGAACACTGCGTGTGGAAAAGAATATTTATTTTCAACAAAAATTGTGTGAAATTATTTTTAGAGACAATTAAAACTATCATCAACTTTATAGACAAACTGGCTGGATGCTTGGAATTATTGCTGCTCACTCGGGATGAAGCTTGCGACTATTTCTGATTTTGGGGAAATGAACTGCCTATCCAAAATGGTCAACAAATATCCAGCAGCTGGTTCTTTTTTAGAATTTGACATACTTCAGACCAAATAATCAATCCTCAACCGATTTTAGTTTATTCAAAGCAAATGGATCGGGAATTTTGGACTTCAGGGACCAATTTAGGCTGTGCTGGGCCCCATTATTGGTGTTCGGATGGGGAAAAATTGAATTTGGACGGCTTGCCATATTGGAAAGGCGGCCAGTTGCCAGCGGAGGCGGCCGGAAACTGTATATTCATCTATCCGGCAAACGTCACTGCGAATGCCACGGTGCTAGGAGCGGATGCTTGCACGGCGCAAAAACAATTTCTCTGCGAGGTTGCGGCTTTCCAAAAATTAAAACTTTACTGGAAATAATTTTTAATGATGGCGGACACACATAGGTTCTTGAAACTGGAAACAAGTCAGAGCAAATCAGAAAGGGTTGCCAGGAGACTTGGGGAGTTACTGATCAAGAAGTGGACGAGCAGATCTTAAACTCCTCTGCCTTAATGGCACCGACTAAAATAAATTTGAAGGTGTGAATATACGCTGAAGGTATCGAATAGAAATTCAATCATTTTCAGTGCTACATCAAATGCTGCGGAAAGCGCGGCATAGCGGTAACGTTTTACTGTCGTGGTGAAGTCCATAATGATTAAATATTTCTGCATAAGATCAAAAGCGGTCAATTGGCCTCGGAGAAAATAATTCGCGATTTGGAAGACCTTAACTTTGATAATCTAAACTTGTTGCAATCTTCATTCGAAGGCTATGGCAAATGCTCGGCCATTTGTAAATAAACATTTTCAAATTTCAGACCTTAATAATTGCCTATATTCTCTTTAAGATTATGCTGATGAGTGTCAACTGTATGCCGAGGCATTTTTCTGCAGCAAGCAGGCTGATCCAATGTTAACTTTGTCAGTTTACAATATGTATAAAGGAGGAGGGGCAGTACGTCTCCGTTTAGTTACAAAATTGAACAGTTTTATCAATTAATGAGCATCAGGTCGCAGTGACTCCGACTCGAGAAATCAAAACAAAATACCGCACCTGTCCGTCATATGCTGCTTGCATTGCTGATGTGAAATGTTTACGATTTTCAAGGAAAATGAAATTAAAAACTGACTTTTTAGCCTTTGGTTGTAAATCAGGTGAACACGACAGGAAAATGTATCTAAAACTTTTAAAATGATTTAAAAATTTGTGTATATAAATAATGATTTAATGCAGGGAGCAATGGTAACGTAATGCAAACGTCAACTGGCAAAAAATACTACTTTAGACTGCTGGCAAAAAACGAAAACATTGTATGTATCAAGAAAATATTACTGAATGCACCAGTTGTATAAGCCCTTAGTGTTTGAAGCCGCCAAAAGATAGCGCCACCGTATACTTTCATAATAAATTTAATTTTAAGGCATTTCCGCTACGATTACAGAAAAAATTCTATACCAGCTTAATATATTTTCTTTTGACGGGCTGAAATCGAAAATCAGTTCAGCCAATCGCCGCAGAAACGTTGGAATAGTTTTTATATTTTAAAAAATAGTTTTTCACGATTCTATTTGAACCGATTTTGGTTTTCAGCACGTCAAAAGAAAGCGCATATCATGTTAAGTATGCACAGTGGCTGGATTGAGTCTGAAATCGCAGCGGAAGTACTTTAAAATTTAATTTATTACAAAATATTCGAAGGCGTCATCTGTTGGTGGCCTAAAACACTAAGGTTTAATACAACTGGTGTATTTCTCAAGATCAGACAAACTTGAAACCTTTCCTGTTACTAAAAGCCACATTTTCATTATTTAAATTTTTATATTTTAAAATGAGATTTAAAAATAGGGAGTTGCTGCGATGCACAGCCAGTGCTGTAAGCTTGGCTCGCACCTGGCAATCTTCGAGACGCTAGCCGACTTCCAAGCTTGGATACAAATACAACCAGGTAGACTCTCAAAATCTTTCTCCAGCAAATTTCACAGCCAAGTTTCTTCAAAGTGACAGGAAATTGGGCTGTCGTCGGACCAACCTTTGACAACGGAGACGGCACCGACACTTGGTGTGTCAATTTCGAAAAGGTTCCGGCTGGTCTGCTCAATGACGTTGACATATTCTATCGCAATAGAAAGTCGCAAAACGCCATCTACATTGGTTTAAATAAAGGCTTTGTACTTGGCAGCGCACCTAATGGTAGCGGCATTTTAACCTTTTTGTGTGGTCCATTGCCCTACTGAGAGCGTTTGCAAATTTTGTTTGTGGTTTAAAATGGTTTCACAGTTTTTCGGTCGAGGTGTTTTAATAAAACAAAAATGTTTGATAGAAATGTAAAATAAATTAAATGAACAGACCAATATAATGCAATATTATTTTAATTTACTGGCTCTGTTAGTGACCTGAGAGGCGCCATGACCAGGCGCCCATATCAAGAATCGTTTTGAGCCACGCAAATTCACTTATCAATTCTTCACAGGACTATAAATCATGTGATACACGAATACTTGGAGTAAAAACGCCTTGCACTGCGGTAGAAACTGTGCCGCACAGCAGTTAAACAGAGCAGGTGGCATATCTTTCCAGTCAGAAGAGGAAACCGCTTGTTTTTTTGTGAAAAATGCCGTGCTCCTTGCTGGTTTGCACAATGGTCGTTCCCAGGGCTGGGATCATACCTTTCGGCGTCTGCTGTCCACAGATGTATTATTCGTTCAAGATGATAATGATAATAATATGGCCGCGCACAAACAATTTGCCATTGAAACTGACAGTAAAAAGGTTTAAGCATTAAAAAATCTGCAGCCCTGGAAATTCAAGTGATGATTAT
The DNA here is from genome assembly GCF_949628265.1 of Cloeon dipterum. Lineage (NCBI taxonomy): Eukaryota > Metazoa > Arthropoda > Insecta > Ephemeroptera > Baetidae > Cloeon > Cloeon dipterum. The sequence continues at coordinate 25,600,503 of NC_088790.1, forward strand.
TAATTCAATATATTTCAGTTTAATGCGGTTTCATGTTTTTATCTTTTTTGTACTGAGGCTAATGAATAATTCATTGAATAATGGTAAAAAAAACCAAATCCAAAATTTCAGAGTTGAAAAAATTACAAATTATATTTAGTATTAATCTAATTCAGATGAGTGTCAAAATAAAATAATCAAATTTATAATATTTAAATTGTCAAACAGTAATTTTATTTTATTGTAATTTTTGTTAAAATACTCATTCTATAATATTATTTAAAATTTTCATTGAAAATTCTATAGAGACTCAAACATGCATTATTAGGTAAATCCATACATTCATTTTTAATCTATTTTAGGGCTAACAATTTGAAATATTTCTAAAATAAAATTCAAGAATGGACAAGTAGCGTTCGATTAGATAATCCGTGACCTAGAGGAACCAAAAAGACCCTTCCCTGATGCAGTCCTCTTTTGAAGGATACACGATAAATGCTCTTCACTTTGTGTGTAGTGGATTTTGAGAAAAAAATCATGATTAATATTTAATTCAGAGATTACCCTGATGGGTACAAAAATGCACTCCGAAATAGTTTTATGAAAGCAAAATAACAATGGAATTGTTAGGGTTAGAGGAGGAGCAACAGTGCGGTTTGCTTCAAAGGCTAGTAGTGTTGCGCTCGTGCGCGGGTTCGAACCTCGCAGCACTGGGGAAAAACATATAGAGCAAGCTGTAACATCATGCTTAAAGGAGATAAAATCACCAACTTGACGTATTTCAACAAAATTCCGAACCTGTCATTCAAGTGGAGCTTGCATTTCTGACGTATTTTAATTTTTAATGTAATAAGCTCTGATTTTTCATATTATATTTCAGGAAATTGTATCAAAACTGTCATTTTATAAAATTTTACAATGCATTAACTTACACTAAAAAAGATACAAATATTTTATGGGCGATCAAAATTTACTAATCATTAAAAGTCGCAATGTGGTCTGGCGAAGACTCAATTCTGGTTTTTCATGTTTGGGCTGCTGAATGAAGTCTCTTGGCACGTAAAGGCATTTGGGAGAGACAAGTAATACAGCTGGATAAAAAATAACATTGGCTGTTTATTTTAAAACAATTTGAGTATCCTCATTCTGTGGACTATAAAATATTTCAGACAGTGTCTGTGATCAATAAAGGTTTCTGCAAACTCGGCTTACACTTGGCAACCTTCAGCAATTTTTTGCAGATGATCAGGCCAGGGTGTCAATTCTGCCAAAACGTTCGAGAATGAAAAATTCCAAAAAGGTCAGCTCAGTGAATGGATTAGCCTCCGGCACGGACAGATAATTTGTCTCCAAAGAAAGACTTCCCGCTGGCATGCCTACTAAATAACCAAATTGTATCGATCTTCACAAACAAACATTCAAAATGCAATCTATACTTGTCACGAAATGATGAAGTGGCGGACGCTTTCCATGAATATTTTCTGTGGCTCTTTATCTTACTAACAATAAGTTATTGTAAGAAAATTAGTAAGCAAGTGCGAAGCCGAGATGCAAAATAATCTACTCAGAATTCACAGATAAAAAATAAACTCACATAAAAGAGAGACTTTGTTCAAAATAGCACCAAGAACACCCCCATTTTTTGTGTTGATTTTCTTCTTTAACCTTTATCTAACTTCGATACATGCGCACGTGTGTTTAGCTTGCTTTTGTCCCGCGGGAAGGTCGTTATCCTGTTTTTTTAATAGCTGGCGGAAGATCGTTGAATTGTGTGTGTATATAGCGTAGTAAATGCTATATGCATTGCACACAGCCTGGGAGACTCAACACGAAAATTGTAAACCTGCACCCGCAGCGCAACTGGGGTTTAAAAAAGAGATTTCCGAGATTTTATGATCATATATAGCTCCAGGGGGTCCGTTAAACTACTTTTGAAGAAAAGCATGCAAGATAAAATCCCAGGGAATCAGGGAAAGCTAAATAATTTTTTCCGACATCACAAAGAGCGATATAGGTTTTGTAAAATTGACACAGCAATAGCAAATTAATCATACAATATTTCACTTCTCTCAAGGAGACAAACAATAAGATACAAAAAATATTTATTTGGATTGTTGGATGCAATAAACAATTTGACATATGTACAATTTTCAATGTAGTAAGAAAGTATCTTGCTTCAGTTAAATTTAAATTTTTTAAATTTTCTCTAAACTGTCCAGCATTTGAGCACACTTTCTTGGAAGATTTCGATTTCTCTCGTCGAGATCTGTGCAACAGCGCATGAAACATTTTAAGGAAATAAAATAGGATTTCAAGTAAGGAGACAGTCCTCACCAGTTGAAAGGCGTTCCAAACTTTACTTTATAAAAAATGTACACTTCTACTTAGGTAAATTTTGGCTTCAACTCAATCCTAAGGAACGATCAAGCGTTTGCAACAAATATTTTCCAGGAATTTGCTGTACGAATCCTGTATAATTTCCAAGTAAAATACGAAAACACCTTTTATTCGGTTGGTCTATCCTTGACAATTGAGATGTTTGCGTTGAGGGAAAGGAATATCAATATTGTAAGAGGACAAAAACCCTTTTGAGGAAGGGATAAATATTTTTGGGGATATTCTTTAATCATTTTATAAAGGGCGCCAGCATTCCTGGGGTAAATGTCATCTCAGAACACTCCATGAAATTCTGGCGTTCAAAATAATAGGTATTTTTTTACAAAAAATAATATTAATTGAACTTAGTGAACCTCAAACACTATAGCTTTATCTTTTTTTTATATTGAAAGCTGAAACTAAACTGGATGGTCACGTCGGGGTCACCAAATTTGGTCGCAAGGAAGAGTTGACCAAATAATAATTCTTCTTTTAAACACAGACTTGTTTAATCACCAACAGGACTGTAATACATTCAATCAATTACAATTACAATAATATTTTATCACTAATGGCACTTACCCCAAATTCTTGGGTCCGCGAATTACTAAACGTCCGTTACAATGAACTGCCAAATGAAGAATGATACAATTTGAATATTCGCGTTAACAGTTAGAAAACAACAATGACAATTTGAAATTCTTACACGGCAACAATGAAATAATACAGACCAAATACAACAATCAAATCAACAATACGCTATAGACTTATTAGCTTGATTGCATTTGTGTGTAAAAAATAGAAGTTCATCCATTCCATTTATTGTTGTAGGCGTTTTTCTATTTTCTGCATTTATAAAAATGACGTACAATAATTTAAATTGTGAATATGTAAATGTTTCGTTCGTTATGATGTGGTTTATTTACCTTGTTTGTCGCAAGCACATTTGAAGATGAAAAACATGAGCGGGTCTATTGAAATCGAGGCTATTTTGGTCACCTTTCTGTCAATCAATCGAAAAGGAAGGGTATGCTGACCACACACACATTTCATCCTTTTACCTGCTACGAAAATAGACGCATATTGTTGTTTTTGTTTGAAAAGAGTCCTAAAACCCCTAAAGGCTTGATATAAGCTGTTAATAATTCAATATCCCGGGAATTTTTTTTTTGTTTGGTGTTGACAAATATTTACTCAATCCGTGATATTTAGCAAAGTTTTACCTGATGCAATCTATTAATAATTGGAACGAATTGTTAGTTGGACTTTATGTGAATTGTGAATGTTCTTGAGTACGCACAACAGTGTATTATACTCAAAAACATGTTTTTTTGAGATATTTGTAAGAAAGGAAACAAATTCCAGGAATAGCAGATCACTATCGCATGAGATTTTGCAACAACAATGAGCCGAAATCCTTCCATCTTACGAAAGAAGCGGCGTGCTTATTGAAAACATCCCAATTTCATTGTTCACCTTTACCTGCTTTAAAGGAGGGGCCATGCCAGTCCAGTAGGAACACGTATAGAAATTCACCCACCTGTTACAGCTACGGCCACTCGCTACATCTAACAAACACACAAAAATAGTTCGTTATCTTTGCTCGGCGGGGATCTATGTGGACCTGGTGAGCTCAAACCCCATTGGAGGTTCTGACCACGGTTCCGCCATTGGAAAATTAAATTTTTATAAAATTGCCTGATTGTGTATTTCTTTCTATTTATAGGGCCGTGAATTTTAGGCGATTATTTTCGGGAAAACATTCGACAAAATTTAGATGAGGTTTAGAATAAATTTAGACAGTTTTTGTTGATTTTTTTCACAATTTTCTTTTGTCCCTTTTCCACACGCGTGCCGCCTATACCGTCACCGATGGAGGCTCTCAGCCAATGAGCCAAAGTTGTTCCTCGACCAAATGAAACAAACACTGTACGACATTCCGTTCTCGTTTGGTGCACAGAAAGCAAAACGACGTCTCTCACGCGCGCTTTTAATTTTTTTTGTGATTCACGGCGGAATTTGATCTGTAACCCCACATTTTATTTTCTTTCAACATAAACGAGCTTGCCAGTGGTGTTGAAAATTTTTTCAGACCTCATATTTTCTAAATAATAAAGAGAAATTATAATCAACAAGCAGAAAAAATTGGAATTTTTCAAATATACCGTTATTTTTACAACTTCTATCAGAATTGCAAAAACTTCATACCTTTCAACTCGTCTTAATCTTCCCTAGATAGCCAACATGCTTTAAGGGTTATCAACCCTCAAACCCCTTCCACCCCGTGTATTAAAGAAACGAGAAAAATCGCGTCGTTTTGCACTTTAAGCAAAATTATTCGCTATTCAAAACGCCCTTAAATTTAAAAAATCTACCCCAAATTCAATTGAATATCTAGACAAGGTTAAGACAAGTCGAACGGTGTTCAGTTTTTGCAATTCTGACAATTGCAACCCGAGATTTAGCGAATGAAATGTTGGCAAAAATTCAAATATTGCCATGACCAAATTTTTGGTTCTAACCATCAGAATTGCAAAAACTACCCACCGTGGTTTAAAGTATATCACTTTCAAGATTTTTAACTAAGAAATAGTCCGTTTTAGACGATTTCAAGCATGGTAAAGACAGCATAAAATTTCATAATTCGTGCTCATTTGATGGTCCCGCATAGAAAAACAGCAAACGTCTAAAATTCACAGCCCTATCTATTTACTGTTTTACTAGATAATTTATTTAAAAAAGCACTGAAACTATATTTCCGCATGATCCAATCGGTTTATAAGGGTTGAAACAGGTGAGGTAAATAATTTTACCTATCACAAAACTATTTTGTGACGTGGATCAAAAATTTTCCGCGCAGAGGCGCAAAGCAAACGCAACGTATGAACCTTTTGGTCACTAATGCGCAAGCGCCACAGCTGTGACGTCAGAGGGATGACGCCTGCGCAGTAGCGACTAAAAGAGTCATGCGTTGCGCGCGCCAAAGCCACCGTGCTTTTTGATTTGCACCTCTGCTCGGAAAATTTTTTCTTCCACCTATTTTGATCCTCAGGAACAGATTTTAACGTACAAAAATGTGGTTTCAGTGGGTCTTTAACACCTTTCGAGTAATTAAAACTTTTTGAAGCACAAACACCTGAGAAAAGGACAAATTTTTATTTTTGCAGACGAAATTACAAATTAGCAGTTATGTAATTCGTTTATTAAACACCTATTTGTGTACAACAGATTCTATTACATAACAAAAAAAAATGTCAGGTCAGTCATTTGGCAGGTAATTTTGCTGCCTGGGTCAGGGTCAGACTCATCTGGTTTTTGCCACAGCTTAAAAAGTGATAGAAATCCATGCTCTTATCACAAAGTTTACAAACACAGCCTGGAAGAGCTTCACTATGAAATTCTTTAATTTTACACAGTAGATAGCAAATTAGCAGTTATTTTGTCACATTTAAATAAAAACTTTTCGCACCCATGGAAAGAATACCATTTTTAATATAGCTCTATCTCTGCAATTATTATTATTAATAATATAAATAATTGAATTTTTAAAGTACGATTATTTGATCTCTTTTCTGGCAAAAACAACTAGAAAAGCGTTATAACGAGAGGCGGAGTCTAGCGCTGATTGGATCGAGCAGTAAGGACGCGGCACAAGGCTTGATGCTGCAGCACCCCCGCACGGATGGAGGGAGGACTGTTGCTCTAATTATTAAACTCAAAACGCACTCACAAGCCAAGCGCTGAAACAGCAGGAGGTGTCCGACTACCCTAACTAACTTGAGGATTATGTTTGTGAAAGTGGAAAACAACAGAAGTTTGGACGACGAAATGGACAGCAGCTGCAGCCCCGAAGAAGGGTTCCGGCTGCTGGAGCTGACCCCAAAGGGCCACCCGCAGTACAACTACCCTGAGCAGCAGTTCCAGTCCCAGGGCGACGAGTACCTGCATGAGGAAATACCCAACATGCACTTGGTTAGTGATTGTGTTTTGTGATTTCATGATTTTGCAAAATTGCAACCATTTAAATCTTTTTGGCTTCTGGTCATTATATTTTTAATGTTTTACTTTTAAAATTGAAGAAGGTTTGATTGGGCAGATAGTTTGGTCTTCAGGGGAGATGGCGTGAGATTAATTTTATTGCAAGGAAAAAAGGGAAGTACATTTTTTCTAGAAAATTAATAATTGCGCGTCTATAGCCTCCCCATTTCTATTATGTGCATCGTTCTTCAAGGTGGGTGGTCCGTAATTCCTAGAATATTCTAGGAAATATTACAATGCTTGACTTGACAACAAGAAACAAGTGGAATTGTATTTCTCTTTTCACACATTTTAAAACAAACTTTCTTATCAAAGGAGCAGATTGATTTTGAAATAGAAAAAGTAAATAAATGCACATACGCGCAGCAAATTCTATTCACATTGAGGAATTTTAAGGCGTGGAGTTGACTTAAAATATAGGATGGCCATGAGAGACATTTTTAAAAAGATTTTAAATTAATGGGGTTTGTACTATGTGTGTAATTTAGATTCAAAATTTGTTTTTTTACGGATCAGCAGGGCAACTGTGCCCCATACATCCACATCCAGAACACAACAAAAATATAACAAAGCATTTTTTTGTATTTGATAACAGAGGGAATAGTAAAATCAGTCTATCATATCAGTATTTGGCAAGAAGAGTAATTTACATTCAAAACAAATTGGCCCTTATGAAAATAATAAATTGAACGTAAATATCAGCAGTAACTTTAGTTCTTGGTGATTTTGATTTTAATAGTTTAAAAATGCTTCTTAACTCTTTTTTGGAAGAGGATATTTTTATTTAATATTTTTATGGGGTTGTAAACGAAATTGATATATAAATTCCTTAGCGGTACAGGCGTAAATTTTTCAGGTAAAGTTCATAAGATTTGTTAGCAACATTCTTAAAATTTCCGTTATTTCTTATTTTACAAGCAAAAAGGTCTTACGCCTTCTGCAAAAGGAATTTTTCCTTAAACAGATTCCTTAAATTTTTATTTATTTCTCGTTTTCTCCACATCTCTAAAAAAATATTCATCTCTGTGACACTTGAAATTTTAAAATATCCATATGATATAAGGTCTGAAAAATAGCAGCCATTTTATTTGGCGCGCCTGCCTCTCTCATTAACTGCAACCTGCGCGTCTCAGGTAAATATCAGGTTGCATAGTCAGGGTTTTTCATCGCGAACGAGCGCAACAGCTGTAATAGAACGAACAAGGTTAGGATAGATTTTAAATTTTTATATAAATATCTCTCTCTGAACAATATGACTGTAATTTCGTGGTAGAAAAAAACTAATTTTAAAAATGAACAAATCCAAATTCTGCAAATACCCGCCTTTTACTTTAGCGCGTTTTCTCGATTTTATGTTTCCACTTCACCTATTTATATGCTGCGAAATTATTCAATATATCCTTCCCCTTCAGTTGTGAGCAATACTTATTTAGAAGCGTTCGAAAAATGAAATCAACACGCATAGAGTATAATAATTAAAGCAATGTAGTTTTTATTCAGTTTGTTACCTCGCTTGCATTTCTACTCACAGCTTTCCTCTTCATCCTTTTAATGCAATTTTTTATTTTGATTTTTTTTCTGAGCAAATATTACGGTCCTTTAATTCATACTATGGAAAAAAGTAAGCAGATTTACACTAATATGTCCTTTTGTTTACAATTTCGGATTTGTATAGAAACACTAAAAATAAACTCTACCTATATATAGCAAAGATTTTATTCTGACCCAGTCATTCCAGGGTTGCAAAAAACGGTATTTTTTAAATGCAGAGCAGTGGTAAAAAGCGTTTTTTATTTTTACCCGTCTCTTGCAGGCCATGTTTGCCCCTCAGTTTTCATTTTTTTTTTTAATTTTTTGCTCTTGACCTCGATTTGAAAAATTGTCAGAGAGAAATTTTTGGAGAAATCGAGGCAGCATATGGCAAAAATCTGCACATTTGAGGAAATCTTGACCACTCCGACCGCAAATTTTAGATTTTCACAGTGGAAAAATGGAATACATTCATTTCTTGCATTTCTTTCGCAAGAAATTGGTAAAAACCAGCGGTGAAAAACCGGATGGTAAACAAATAAAACCCTGCTTCATTCCCTAGCTGTTTGGGACCTAGTTGAGCTCATAGCCCACGGGATGTGCTGAGCACTGGTTAAAAAAGGAATATTCAGCAGGTCAACAAAACCCAATTTTTTTTTATAAATTTTAATTCTTATAAAAAAAATTATTTTACCTCAATTTCACGGCTTTGTCCTCATTAATTTTTTAGGCGTACGATTCGCACACGAGCCCCGAGCAGCTGAGCGCACCGCGTGCGACTCCCGGCCGGAAGCGGCGCCGCGGCGGCGACGAGTCGGCGGCGAAGCAGCGCCGCAAGACGCAGAGCTACGAGGACATGCAGTCGCAGCGCGTGATGGCCAACGTGCGCGAGAGACAACGCACCGAGAGCTTGAACCAAGCGTTCGCGTCGCTGCGGAGGATCATCCCGACCCTACCCTCGGACAAACTGTCCAAAATCCAAACGCTCAAACTCGCCTCCAGGTACATCGACTTCCTATACAAGGTAAGCCCCAGTTATCAAGTTCGGTTTGATTTTTTTTTCGTGGAATGAAGAAGAATTTAAAAGAGGAAAGAAAAATATTCTTTTTGAGTTATTTGAATATAACTCCAGATATTAATCTTTGACTTTTTAAACCTGGTATCAAGATGTTATTTTCAAAAAAAAATATTGGAATGAATGTACCTTTAAAAATGAGGTAGGGAATTTTCTTTAGCAAGAAAAATTATTCGTTTTTAAAATATCAAATATTCAAGAGGCTGAAAATTTCAAAATTTAAAAAAACCTGCTCTATTCCTCATATTTCAAGGATTTATTTGGTATATATGTGATATGTAAATTACAGTTTTAGTGAATGGCCTATATAGAGTTTACTAGACCGGTTTTTATTTTAAGTAATTCAATCGGAAAATAAATTTAAAATAATTCCGTTTGGTGCCTGTTTTATACCCAATTAATTCGTGAATATTTGTGTTGAAGGTGTTACAGAACGGCCAGGACGAATCAAAATTTGCCCCGTCGTGTTCCTACGTTGCACACGAAAAGTTGAGCTACGCGTTCAGCGTGTGGCGCATGGAGGGCGACTGGAACAGCGGTGGCTCCTGCAGCGGTCAAGATGATGACTACTGACTTTCCAGAGCAGGCAAGAAACTTATTAATCACTATTTTAATTCAAAGCTAATTTTAAGATGAATCTGCTTTTGTTTTATAGGGTAAATGCCCCAAGATTAGTTAGTTAGATCGGTTAGAAAAGGAACATAAAATATTATAATAATAATATTCGCCCGAAAACATGAGTTTGGATCTTTTTCATGCATTTAGAGCGAGGAATCCGGAAGTTTTTCTGACCCCGCAACCTCGTTCCAGTGCAAATATGAACTAATGGATTTACCGTACTTTCCCAATATATATTTACATTTTTTGCTAATAAATAAAAAAACATAGTAATTTCGCACACAATAAAGATCTTAATTAACTAATTTCAGTAAACTAAAGTCTGTTTTTTTCAAAAACATGAGTTAAAAAATTTTATGACAACCTCTCGAGCTTCTAAACTCACGGCTTTAAAGCTAATTTGTGGTTTTCGACATTTTTTGGTTGATATTTTTACATAATAACTGTTAAAACTTGTCATTTTTTTTCTTGGACCATCAAGTAGTGTCAAATCGGGCTGGAGTATTTTTAAAGAAAATGTCTGACAGTGAGAATTTTTAATTTTAAAGGGAGTTATACATGCATTGACAATTTAAACCATTTTGATAAAAGTTTAGAACTATTCAAATGTGTTTTGGACGGATTTTTGCAGGTATTAAGGTCCAAAAACAAGCACTTTGCGCTTACGTCGGGGGCGGTGGGTAGTTTTTGACAAAAAAACATCCGGCGCGGCGTCGGAAAAATCGCGAGAAGTGTTCCTGGGACCGATCTCAGGGTGGGGTATCCTGGAAAAGGTCGTCAGGGTACGCCAGGAGTTGGGGCTCGGCGAGACCTTTCGTTTGAGACCTCTCGATTTGAAATCCTTCTACGCGTCGAATTCTATATAACATAAAAAACACTATTTCCACATTTAAGGCAAAAACCCGGAAAAAAATCAAAAATTATTATTTTTACAGCCGCGAGAGGTCTCAAAATTTGTATCCAGACCGGAATTGGACTGAGAAATGCAATGGAACAGGTGGAAATTCATTTTGGGTGTCCATATTTAGAGAAAAAGCCAATTTTCTATTAAATTCCCGTGCTATCCTTATGGAGAAAGACCAAAAACCAAGTTTTTCAAACTTAAAATTGTATCTTGTCCTAGGATTATGATCCGACTGGCTCGTAACTGGTCTCAAAATGCTCCCAGATAAATTTCAAAAATCCTAATTGATGAGTTATTCAAATTTTTGTAAGAGAAAGATTTTGGCAGTGAGAAAATTGAATTTTGAAAGGAGTTAATAATGATTTTTACGAATTTTTGCTCGTAATAAGGTCTAAAAATAGATTTTAGTGAGTTTAAGTTTGGTCCACAACTCATTCAATTTCGTTTTTATGCTGGTTTCGTGCCAAAAAGATGAAAAACATTCAGCAAACGTCTGAAATCTGGCCCCTTGAGTTGGGCATTTCAAATTCTTATCGGGCAGAAGTTTTGTCATCCAATTTGGTTTCTGGTCTACATCAAGTTGAGCACTTCTCGGGCTTTAAAACAAATCAAGTGCCACATATACTACGGAGAGGCAGATGCGCACAAAAAGTGGCACATAAAATCCCTCCGAGACAGCTGCCTTTGCAGCCCGCGATGACAACATTTCGAGATGAATGTGTTCGCACTTGAAAAGCAGTTGTTGGCGTTTGCGTAGGTCATAATATTATTGTGAGTGGCAGCCAGCTGAGTGAGGAGCTCGGAAAATTCAGGCCTGGCGCAGAAACAATGTCGGAGGAAAATTTTTACGATTAAACCCCCGTTGAGCGGTGGAGGCCTCCGCGCGTTTATTTATTTCCTCGGGCCGCGCGTTTAGCTTTTGCTGAGGCTGCGAGCGCCATAAATCGCCGCCTAATGTTGGTCATTAGATGATTTTTGTGACAGAAATTAGTCGTGTAGACGCGACACAGAATATAAAGCACCGCAGCGCTCAACCCGTTCGCGACTAAATCACACTGAAGCTGCGTGTGCTATAAATAAACCGATGTACATCAAACAAAAACGCAATCGCATTTATACGTGTAGCGACTGAAATGCTCCACATATATGCGCCTTTGGAATTTGAATCATTCTTCAGTTTGGAAAGAAATAAAAATTGATCAGATTAAATCAAATTAATTAAAATGACATCAGCCATTTTTAGAAAGTTGAATTTGATTCAACATGCGTGAAAGCCAAGTTTAATTTAAGAGCAGTGTAGTTTGATGAATTTTTTAAACCACAATAGTTAAAAATAAATAATTATAGATAAAAAAGGGATGTGAAATAAAAAATGCGAATAGTGCTGTAAATTTTCGAGACAATCTGCCTCAAAGTTACATTGATTTAAATGGAGAATTCTCATATAGGGATTTTGCAATCGCGATTTTTACTGAATTTCCGCATTTGCCCAAAGAAAGACTCACACTGTCAGATAGATTTCGATCAGAGGATTCCAAATCGTGCGAGAAAACGTGGAATAGCGCTGGAAATTTCGTAGAAAACTGGCAAAAACTATCTGCTGGCCAACTGAGGGGTCGTTTTTATTCCTCCCCAAAAAAATAGAAAGATTCTCAAACGGCCAGTTGAAATTTTCAGACGAGTTTTGTGCGAAAATTGTTGATTTGAGAAACATTTGCTTAATAGGAAAAAACTGGAAATTTAATCTGCTTTCTGAATATCGGCAGTTTTTGACGCTACAATGAACCGGTAAATTGAACAGACCCCTTTCGAAAATCTGCAATTTTTTAAAAAATAAAAAAATAAATTTGAAGACTCAAAAGTACTATTTTTATTATGTATCTCACTTTTAAATTTTCATAATTTTTCTCATCCCGGAAGCAATTAATTTCCTTTGCTCAAAAAAGAGGGCGTAACCGGTAAAATTCGAAAAATTGGATTTTGGGGCACTTTTGGTCAGAAGTAAATTAAATATAATCGTCATTTAGGATTGCTTTTCGTCTAATATAATTTTTTAAAATAAAAAAGTCGCAATCATTCCACGTTAATTGGATAAAAGGAAGGAGCTATACAAATTTGTTGCAAGACTTTTCTCGTGATTAATGTAATTACGGATTTTTTACTTATTAATATTTTCGTATCTGGAAAAGTCAGTATTGTTGCTATTTTAAGAGATATTATGTCAGTTTTTGTATCTTTTGGGGTAATAAATCAGTATAAATATTCAATTAATAAATTAAATAATATAATATAAAATTTATCTTGAATTTGTGACTGTCTTGAAATAATTTTATCAAGTTTAAAACTCAATGGGCTACACAAAAACGAACCTCTGAGAGTTCTACACACTGGCACGTGTGCACCAACCGATCGGAAACTGGTGAATATAATTACTTTATTGCTGGTCCGTGCCATAAAGTCATTAAATTAAGTAACCCTGCCAAAAAGGAGGGGCTCAATAAAGGTTGAAGGGTTCGGATTAAAGACCTTTTTGAAGGGAGCTTTTCCGCCCTTCGCGACTGGAAGAGAGTGAAAATCGCTCGCAAAACAAAAGCCGCATTAGCCGCGTGCGCATAGCGGCCGGAAATGTGCAGTAAAGCGGCTGACAATCAGCTGAAAAATTGACTGAGGAGTCCCCCCGTTGTGATAATGTTCGCCTAATGCACAGGAGGGCGGCCGCGAAATAAAAGCTGCTCGCATTTCTTTCCACCCCCGAGTCATATTTTTAGGCTGCGATTTTTTGTTTGTCGCTTCCTTTGCTCTCAGAAGTTTATTAGTGCGCTACTCCGATTCTTCTTTCTTGAACAGAATATTTTTCATGCGCGCGCCTCTTTTGATGTGTCATCTCTTGCTCTCTCCTTCGTTTTTTCTTCTTTCTCTCTTCGCTGCCCGGGCTTTAGAGAGTGAGAGGGGCTCATTGAGAGGAAAGAGAGAGCGTTTTTGCCCTCTGCCAAATTCTCAGAAAGCAGGAAATAAATTTCTGCGGCCTCTCTCTCTCTCTCTGTTTGCGATTGTCGCAGTTAATTGGCACGCTAATTACCCGCGAATGCCTATTCACAATTTCTTTGCCAGCTCTTTGTTTGAGATGGCTTTCTGGGAGCTTGATCTTTCCCTGACCTTTCACAGAATCAATGCTGAAAAAATTCGCGAATGTTTTAATGAAATCCGTGCATGACTGTAGCTAAAGGATTTTTTACTTTCAATCGCTGAAAATGGTTCTTTTAAATTTAGCTAAAAAAGGATTACTCGCAATTTTTGCTTCATACAACTTACCAAACATCCTAAATTATTGAGCAAAATTGGAAATATATTTTTTAGATGATTAAATAAATATGAAAGTGATTTCTAACTGATATTTTAATTTTCCAAGAGTGTAAGACTAGAATTTTATAATTTTCATTTATCTAGATATTTGTTTTACTCTGTTGTTGTCAACTCAAAATATTTTTCTAGTTTCTAATTCCACAAACTACCTTCATTAGAATTACAGCTTATTTTAAAATTGAAATACTATGTTGTTTGTGTGTTCTAGAGGTATCAAAATAACCAGTTAGTTGGGAAAATCTGAGGCCGTTACCCCAGAAAATCAGCTTCTCAGAGCTTACAAAATTGTCTCGAGTGAATATTTGTGGAACATCAAAAGATGCCTATTTATAATGCCATTTTTTATTTAAAAAAATAAATCAAATTTGCAGAGTTTATTATTAAATTTTAAATATCTCATAAATTGACTCTTCAATTCGATTATAATCATGGGATAAAATGCTGCCCAAAGTGTGTTAACATGCCTTGATTTCCAGGATGATGAACTTTTAAGCTGAAATTAAGAGTCTAAAGTTTAAAAACAGGTATTTTTAGGTTTGGTGCATTGTGTAAAAATAAAAATTACACGATTGGTTGATTTCTACCCTCGGAAAATGCTCCTGAGGTCAGAAAAGACCATCAGAACAGGCAAGAAATCGAACCTAGGCGTCAGGGTAGCTCTCGAACGATCCATTTCATTTAATTCGCATGTTCTGCCAATTTACCGGGCTCTGTACTAGTTCCATCTGCACGAACAAGTCAAGATCTTTCAGAATATGTGCAATTTGACCCTTTGGGAGCCATCAGGGTGCTCCGGAAACACCCTAAATGTCGTTTCTGAGCACTCTGATGGCTTCCAAAAGGACGAATTGCAGTGAATTGGGTCATTTTGCTAAATTTTTAGACTGCCAAATATATTCCTATTCCAACAAATCGACCAGCAAATTATTTACACTATAATTTATTTCCGCATAGTATCATTTTAAACCCTGCTACAATCATTCAACGAGCCTTAATTCTGTCAGGATTAAACTCTGGCCAACCCGTGTGCAATCAATTCAGCACTAATGAGGCAAAATGAATGAAGTCAAATAATCTTCTGTTGAAATAATCACAGCGAGGCACTGGTTAGTTATGGTTTGTTTTACACGGAATCGGCGGCGGCGCGGCCAAGCGGAGTGACACGTCCGTATAAACAAACGTTAATGGACCAGCTCTCAGCCTCGCTGCTCTGAATAATGCGCGTATTATTTGTAAGACGAGCCAGTTTTATGAAAGAGCCGCGCGCTCGCAGGGAAAACGAGACAGCGGTTCTCAGCCAGTGATGCGCTTTGATATAAACACAGTTGTTGGCCGTTTATTACCGACTTGGCGGCCATTATTTAGATCATCAGCCAGAACACAATCCGCTCTGCTGTTCAGAACCGATAGCTCCGCTCACTCGCCGTCTTTTTATGATCACCCCGACTTAAGAACTGAGTGACGAGTGACTACAGCTTCCTCTTTTGCATTAAATTCTGCCCAAAATGTAAACATTTGCTTGCAACAAAGTATGCTGTGCAGCTACGAGAGGGGAATTTTATTATATTTTTTATTCCAGCAAGCGGCCAATTTGCTGCATCATTTAAAGACTGTCTTTGACGAAGTTTCTGAGCTCACCAATCGATTCCCGAGGGTCTCATTAAGTAAAATGGATATTTTTCCGACCAAAAAGTGCAGCGCAACGTGCGAACCTTTTTCCCGCCAAAACAATATGGACGTATATGCGAGAGCTGCGCATGCGTGAGAGTTAATTTGAACACTTGCAGAGAGACCGCCTGTACGAATGACTTCTTTGGCAGATCCAGCCAGCTCTGACGCATGCGCACTTCTCGCATTTGTATTGTTTTGGCGGGAAAAAAGTTCGCACGTCGCGCTGGACTTATTTGGTCGGTAAAATTTCCATTTTACCTAATTCGACCCTCAAGAATCGATTGGTGTGCTCAGATACTTTGTCAAAGACGATCTTTAACGTGTTTTTTGGCTAAATTCGAAGATCTGTGCGTTTATCTCATTATACGGGCGATCTCCTCGCGAAAAATATCAGATTTCCAGTAGAGAGACGCAGGAATGGTCATTTTAAAAGCCGAGACAAACTTAACAGGCAATTTTCAATGGCGGGGCGCAGTAATTTTTCTCCATTCGGATGCATCATCCTATTTTTATAGAGGCAATAAGCTTTATGATCTCTTCTCTACTGTTTAATGTGGGTTTGACTAATTACTTTTATTTTGCAATTAATCGTCTGTAAGAGAGCGTATAAAAACAAGCATCTCCTTTTCTTACAAGCCTGTTATTAATAAACAACAGCTGCGTAGCGCCAGTTTCGCAATAATTTATCGTCGTTGTCAACTGCTCGATTTTTAACTCACGTGATTTCATTTTTGTGTTTCAGACGTCAAGAAAAATAACGACGGACATTATTTATTCATCGTTTTGGACCGTTTGTACAGCTCAAATCATTCCTCTGCAAGCTGTTTTCAAGATTTCTGAGCAAAATCAAAAGAGCCTATGATGAAAATCTATATTTAGTATTAAGTGCGGCCACTGAATTAAGTTGAGTTAATCCTTTTAAACTGTTATATTTTACCAAAAAATTATTATGTATTAATATGATACGAGGAACTCCAAATATGTATAACACAAATGCCAATGTCAATTAATTAGCATGTATTTTAATGTATGATCGAGAGAGAAGAGGACTTTGTAAACATTTTCATATGTTAAAGAAATAAAATACTAAAATCGAATTATCAGTTTTATTCAACAACCCAAATAAGAGTTTTCTAAAAACAATATTTCAAAAAATCTTCTTTGTATATTTGTTATCGTCTTCCGCGCGTAAACTATGGAGAGTCGTCGTCAAATTTCCTCTGAAATATTTCCGATATTTTAAATTTTCTTCAAACATCAACACTTATATTCTGCTACACAATTCTAGAAAACTCATTCATAAATATGAACAGAGGAGATCTCACCTTTTTATTAGCACTTATTATGTCATCAATCCGGCTGGCCAAGTGCAATCTGAGGTCGTTTGTCCGAGCTATTTGCCTGCGAACCTCTTCTTCTGCGACGCGGCGTCCATTCAAGGCAATCTCAAGTTCTGCCCTCAACCTGTCACATTCTCGTCTCGCAGCTGAACTCCCCTGACAGTCACTCGCTCTATGAGTTTGAAGAAGAAAAATGAAGATGAAATTCCTTTTCTTATTTCTGCTTGAAAAAATATTGTTTCTGTGTGTTCAACCCTTTTCATACATTTTTAGGTAAAAATAACAATGCGCATGTTGTCTCAATATTGGGGTGTACTGCTATTTAAGTGAAAAATTGACTACTTGACCTTATTTTCATCATTAAAATTAAGAAAATATTCATGGTATCGCTGGTTGCTGCCCATTTTATTCTTTACCAATTAAGTATAATACTTGGAATACCTGTCACTTTTTTGGCTTGAACCCTGCCGATCATTCTTAGCCTTGCGTCTCTGGTTGGAAATACACACACCAATTAATGTAATAAAGCATCGCAGGTAAATCTCAGTTTCCGCAGGACATACCTCTTTCTCAGGCAGCCGCTTCCGCAGCTCGAGGAGTTTCCGCTCGTACACTTCCCTGGTTGTTCCAGTAATTGGTCCGCACTGGAAACCCCTTTCACTCAGCTCATTCCGAAGTTCTTCGTCGCTCATCCTATTAATCTGCGGCATTCCCAGTTTTTGTTTCAAAATCGCAATAAAAACCACAAGGTTTTGGCTCGAAAAATGAGAACTGATAAATTCAAATGTTCACATTGTTGGTTATTTAGATTTGAATTAAATTGTTGAGTCACTGGCGACTCTACTTTATTGTGCGTCTTTGTTTGTTTACTTTGTTGAGTTAAGTGTTAATGAAAACCATTTTTAAAATTAAATTAGCGCTGAAAAATGAATTCCTTTAAAGAGGAATGAGGAATGATACTGGAAAAGCCTGGAAAATGCTTGTTGCCAGTGCATAAACTCGTCCCTTAGGATTCAGTTAAAGCCTAAATTGACCTAAGAAGCACTGTAATTTTTCGAGAAAATTGGCTGGAAAGTTACCGTGCTTTTCAAATGGCAATGGCTGTCTCCTTACTTGAAATCCGATTTAATTTCAAAACCAAGAGTTTCCCCAATAAGTGGCAAACACCGTTGGACAGGTCTCGACGAGAGGAATCGGAATATGCCGAGAAAATATGTTCAAGCACTCAAAATTTTGGAGAAAATTGGCAAAATTTGAATTTTTACTGTAGGAAGGTCCATTTTTTATTATTGACAAATTGTTGAACAAATTTTTTATCGATCAATTGTTTATGGCATCCAACAACTTAAATAATTTTCAATTGTTGCCCAGTATCATTTCACTTTAAAATGAAATTAGCGCTGAAAAATGAATTCCTTTAATAAGACGAGAAGTGAAGGAGGGATAAATATTAGTGGAATTGCCACCCTGAAACCTTTTTGGCTTATCAGGGAGCATCAAGACGAGTAAAACGGTATATAATTTTTGTATTTCTGACCAGTAGAAGCTGACATCTCGCGTTCACTAGAAAAAAGCCCAAAAATTTCAGGATAGGTTGAGCAACATTTTTCTGTATACTAAATATATATGCTTTTTATGTTTCGTAATTTAATTTGAAACTGAAAATTGATAAATTAAGAAAAATATTTACTCCAAAAAACTTGTTTGGCATAAAGTGCGCTGCGTGGAGTGAAGTTATCCTGAGATTGAGTCAATTTTGTGTCTTTCAAAACACCTTTAAAGGCCCTGTAAGTTTTTAATTTGGAGCACATGAGCATAATAATTCATTTTAACTTATCTAAATGCGTGAATCCGTCGCTGTGTGTCACGCAGAGTCATTTTAAGTATTGCTGTGACACCACCTTTTTTCTGTTTAAATCCTGCTTTGCTGCCAAAGATTTTTATCATATATTTTATGTAAAGAATTATCTCTTCCCCCGTTTTAAAATTGCAACAATATCAGTAATTTCGGTGAGCTTCTTATAGGCTGACCCGCTTTTTAGCAGTCAGAAAGGTTTTAAGAGTTTTAGCACACACGTGGATTCCAGTGGAAATAAATTTCGAAACGGTGCATAGCACTCGGTATGCCTGCCATAAATATGTCCATCACGAAATTATGACGAGACGCGACGGCTGTCAGGGCGAAACGCGGCCAGAAATAAATCGCTCGTCAAACGGCACTGCTCTCCGGTGATAATTATTCGAAAGAGCACACCTTGAGCAACAAGCGCTCGGGGTTGGCAGCCAAAAGTAAAATCTAATCAGATCACCGTCGGCGCTTTACACAATTTCTGATTCGCACCAGACTTCTCTGCTTTTGATTTATTTTTTATAGTCTCTCGATGCCGCGCGTTTTCGGATGATTTCTCCGCGTCTCGTCGATCGTGTCTCATTTCGGGGTCTGTGTCTCGGATCAAAAATAGATTTTCCCTCGCGCGCGGCCGCCGCGCGATTTATGTGTTTGTTTTCACGCTAAACTAATAATATGATGTCGGCGGGCATCACGATGAGCAGTGCCTCGTAATAATTCGTCCGCTCGTTGGACGCCATCCAGCATCGCTGTCACTCAGCCGAGATTTCATTTTCCGGCCGGAGACGCTAAATATCAGTCGCCACGCTCGAGCATTTTTATTCGCGTAAAAATTAAGTGCATCTCGGGTTTATTTTTATATTCAGAGCCGGGGAAAAACATTTGTTTGCTTCAAACAAAAATAATTCAAATAGGGATCTTTAAATTACATATTTAGATTTATTGGCCAATCAATTAATTTTATAATTTTTTAATTAAAAAATAGTATGTTAAGCTGGTGGTGCTACAATAAATTAGAAAATTGCTCTTTTCACATGCCCTCATTTCACAAACGTTCCTATTTTATTAATTTTTATTTCTAAATAAATTTTAAGGCAGCTGTCGCGATTTGCCTCTTTTGGTTCATTCAAAATTCAAGCAGGGAACAGGAGCTGCGCAACCCATTGAGAAGTGCGGCTTTTGCTACACAGCTGGTGCTTTCGTCGCGAAGAGGGAGAGCGCGTTAATGAGAATTAAGGGGTGCAGTTGCAGTTGTCGCCGCTGACAGTGAAATATTTCGGAAACGTGGCCATAAGTAAGTCGGCGAGGCCCTTATTACTTTTATGGCCCGCAAGGTTTAAAATACGCGAAAGAGGAGCCCAAAATTGGAGACGAGAACTCGCACTATTTGAACGATGCATTTGAGTTCTAGTTATATCAATATAAATAACAATTAAATTTTAAAATAGAGGAAAAATTGCTGAGCATTTTTAGGATTGTAAATAAAATAAAAATATCCTCACAATGATTTACTTTTATGCTCAGGTTCAGCACCTGAGGGCCGGGTTGCGATCTGTTCCCGCCTGTCAGAAGTCAATATGGCGTCGAAATTTATAATTGTTTGAATATTCGCCCATTTTGAAGCTGCGCAGTACACTTGTGCGCATCTTAAGCATGCGCAGTTTGTTTATATCGCTTCTTAATCTGACAGGGAGGCAGAAACTCATCACTGCGCATGTGTGACCCAAATTGAAACCTTCTGCGCAGTCGTAATTCCCACCGGGGGCCGGATTGAAATCCATGTTGGTTCCAGCCGTTAATAATTTAATATGGCGTTGAAATAATGGAGGCCGATCAGGAGACAGTCCCAATCAGAAGCATCGAAAAAGAGGCGTGCCGAAATAATAAATTCATTCCCGCGTATTTCGTTACATTTACATTAGCCTGATGTGCCATCTGACGGTCGATTCGCCAATTACCGGCGTAATCAGCTGTTAATAAAGAAATAACAACAAAAATATTCATTGTGCTGAAGAGATAAATTTTCCAAGCCAATTTCATTTTACGTTAGTAACTTTCCCGCCGTACTCTATCAGACGCCATATCTGCGCATCGCGTGAATCCGACCTCAGAGAGTAAAATTTCTAAGAAAATAAATATTTTTCCTAATCAGTTGAAACCATGTTTTAAATTCCAATCATGTTTCCATCAAATTTTTCTTCAAAAATAATTTAATCTGAAATTTTTGCACTGGAAAAGACACATTATGAAAATTCTTTCACTGACCAAAATAAAATACTAAATATATACAGTTCCGTCGTCGTTTCAAGCATAGCCCTGCGCTTTACTAAAAAGTTTTATTAATCACGAATATTCCCCCACAAAGACGAAATGTGTGTTCTTCGAGGGCCGAATATATCTCAGTCAGCATTTAACTGACGTCATGATTTATTACAACAACACTCCACTGTTTTTATCCACCGAGGCAAGCGCGCGTGCATAAAGCGCAGCCACTTTGCCGTTGAAGAGGTTCTACAAGGGAAATATTTCCTTCTGAGGCAGAAACCGCTCCTTCTCCCAATCTCAATGCCAAAAAATTGTCTTTCGGCAGACAGAGAGGAAGTAGTGAACTTGACACCACCCTCCGCGAGCCAATTATTTTTCTCACTGCTGGGCAAAACCGTAATGAGAGGGTCGAGCCAATTAAGCTAATTTGGAACATTCACGTGTGCACTTTTACCACCAAGGGAATGAAAACGCAACCCTCCTGTATAAATATGCGGACTGTGTCGGCTGCCGAGATTGAAATCCGAGTTAGGCTGAAAGAAAGCTTGTTTTAGGGAAACGTCACTTACTTGCCTTATGCTTATGGCACTTCAAAAATGGTTTTATTTTCTTAATTAAAGCTGTCGCAAATCTCTTGGGTAGCTGATTATTTATTAAAAAATTAAACAAAAACAGACAAATAATTTATTTTCTGTGCGTTCTTTTAATTTTAGACAACACCTAGATGAGCAGGTAAATTTTGATTTAAATGATTTTGAAAGATAGAAATAATTTGAATACAATAATAAAAAATCGCGACTTATAAACCATTTGATATTGTCCCAAGCTCTAAAAAAAATGATATTAATTAATTGCAACTGTTTAAAATTTGATATTTTTAGGAGAGAAAACTGTAGGAAATGTTTGACACCGACTGAACAGATCCAAAAATCATCTTTTATTTCAAAAACCCACCAAATATTTCCAACCCAATGAATGAATGTAGCATATCTGATTGATATTAGGGCTATAATTTCCTTTACCTGGGTGTTTTCAATGCATTTAAAAAAAAAAATCGACGGGAATGAGCCATTTGGATCAGTTAGCGTGACTTCAACGTATGCAACTCGCGAAAGATCGCTGTACCGCCGGTTGCAAACAATCTGCAGGTTTTGATTGAAGCAGGAGCATGTTTACAATTTTGACTCTATATAGTACGGATGGAATTTAATCAGGTTAGAAAAATGTTTATAAAATAATTTGGTCCCCATTGTTTATAGCATTTTTAACATTTAATTAACATTTTTTATAATTTCGTTCTATAAGTAATGTCTCCGGTCGGCACTCTCATAGCAAGCTAGTTTCTGCGGTTGTGAATTAAACGTTACTTTCACTCCGAATTGTGTGTTAAAATAAACGAGGAAACAGTTAATCTGACTGATTGTGTGTGCTCTGTTCCGCCTTTCTAGCTGCGACAGGCCATCGAGCTGCTAAAATTTATTCAGAATTCGATATCGGGAACAAGAACAGTGCGGACTAAAGTGAGGGACATGGAGTTAGTTAGCAAGCAAGTTGCTGGACTCTTTTTACTGCTGTGCATCCTGCATTTCGCGATCAGTGATGAATCATGTGTTTTTTCAACAAAGAAGAGTAAGAAATTTTGTGTTTAAACATTCCATATATTGCGTTTTATTTCAGGTTTATCGTCAAAATATGATTTTGTGGAATATATAAAAGACACATTCCAAAATGACAGCAGTAAATGCGTCAGTTGCAATGAAATTTACTCGTCACAATCTAAGTTTGAAGCTAATTGTCTACAAAAAAAATCAAACGGTAACTTATCTGTCTTATCAACCCTGAACACAGTAAAGAAGAAAATTGTATTATAGGAGATAGATTTTACTTGGCAGCGCATCATCTCAAGGAAAACCAAACGTGTGCACTGGTGTGCTCCTGTCCAGACATCATCAAAATTTTCAAAAGCACCTATAAGGAAAGGTTTAATGGCGAATTTTCAGGATGCGAAAAGAAAAAGTTGAACGATGTATTTAAAAATTATTTTTGCACGAATGACAATGGTGCAAGCTCAGAATCGGAAAAACTGAACAAAACAATCTCGAACTCATCTCTTTTAGCAATTTCTTGTCCGATAATAAGTTTTAATTCCAGTTCAGATTCCGAGGTTAAAATTCTGCGGGCGATCTCTAGTATTCTAGCCATCCTGCTTTTCCTGCAGTCTGCTTACCTGCTAAAAACAAAATCGGTTGATTGCAAGAAACCACTAAAAAATGATGAAAAGGTTGAATTGATTGAGCTGCAAGCTACAGGTATAACAACAGTAGAAGTGGAGAATGAAGAGCAGCCTGCGATAGAGGAAGTCAATGAAAATTACAACACCTGTGGAGGAGCTGCTTCGACGACTTGTCAGAGCTCTCCCCGCGAAGAACTTTGTTTTGGCAAGGAGGTCATTTACAGCGATGGAATCCAAAATATATTAGATCGAGATTTCACTGGGCCGCTGGCCGACTCATTCAACATTTACGAAAGGATTTCATTCCCCGATGAAGATCCAAACGATGAGTGAAAGTTTTGTATTGACAATGTTTTTAATTTTCTGTTTTCTCAGCTTTTATGAATTTTGCAGCAATTTTCCTTCTATAGTTTGTTTTAAATGCTTCATTCGTGCTGTTAGTTATAGTAAAATCAAATGAAAGTTAGAGCAAAAATAGTAAAAAAAAAACAACAAACTTAATATGTCGGTCATGTTGGCCATTTGAAGTTAAGCAGTGAATTTTCCTTTTTATTTGTGTGTATTATGCTTTATCAAATATTGCTATATATGGTTGCGTGTATTTTAAATCAGACGAAAATGGTGTGCTTCTTGCATTAAAATGATAAAAAAGCAGTTATATCATGAAAAGCGTATTTTATTTCTTGCAGTTCTTAGATTCCTATGCAACTCGTTTTACCCTCATGACAACATTTATTCCTTTTATTGTGTCACGTTTCAAAAACGATGCATCTGATCACTTATTGTTAGAGGTCTCAGCCAGCCGGCAAATTTCGGGTCACGTGGGCAGCCACAAGCCGCCGTGAATCTGGCTAAGCTGCGCCAGCCACCGGTGAAAAAAAGCCCAAAATTAAAAAGTGCAGGAGAAAAAATGTATTTCTGCACTTCGGTCCGTTAAGCACCGTCAAACATAACGTTTAAAATATTGTCAGTCGCACCAGCCGCCGCCTTAAATCTCGCGGCTGAGACCTCAAGAAAAAATATAAATATTTTTAATAAATTTGATCCCCATTACATTTTTTTTAAATTTTAAATTTCGTTTTTCAAATGGCTCTCTGACCGTCACACCCAGCAAACTAGTTCCTGCGGTTGTGAATTGAACGCCACTTCCACCCCGAAATGTGTTTTAAAATAAACGAGGAAATAGTTGTCCTGGCTGATTGGGTGTGCTCTGTTCCGCCTTTCAAGCTGCAACAGGCCATCGAGCTGCTAAAATTTATTCAGAATTCGATATCGGGAACAAGAACAGTGCGGACTAAAGTGAGGGACATGGAGTTAGTTAGCAAGCAAGTTGCTGGACTCTTTTTGCTGCTGTGCATCCTGCATTTCGCGATCAGTGATGATTCATGTGTTTTTTCAACAAAGAAGAGTAAGAAAATTTGTGTTTAAACATTCCATATATTGCGTTTTATTTCAGGTTTATCATCAAGATATGATTTTGTGGAATATTTAAAAGACACATTCCAAGATGACAGCAGTAAATGCGTCAGTTGCAATACAATTTCTTCGACAAACTCTAAATACGAAGCTAATTGTCTGCAAAAAACATCAAACGGTAACTTATCTGTCTCATCAACCCTGAACACAGTAAAGAAGAAAATTGTATTATAGGAGAAAGATTTTACTTGGCTATGCGTCATCTTAAGGATATAAACCAAACGTGTGCATTGGTGTGCTCCTGTTCAGATTTTTCCAAAATTGTTAAAAAAATTGCATGAATACGTCATCCGTTTTTAAGGAGAAGACCAGCGAATCGGGATACGAAAAGTTGAAAATGAACGATATGCTTAACAAATATTCTCGCTTGAATGCTTATAGCTTAGAATTGGAAAACTATTTTAATATTCTGCTGGCTCTCTCTAGTATTCAAACCATCCTGCTTTTCCTGCAGACTGCTTACCTGATCAAGACAAAATTGGCCTACTTCAACAAATCGCTCCAAAATCCAGAAGCAAAAATTGAATTGATTGAGCTGCAGGCTACAGGTAAAACAACAGTATAGTGGAGAATGAAAAGCAGCCTGCCATAGTGGAAGTCAAAGACCATTCCAACGCCTGTGGAGAAGCTGCTTCAACGAATTGTCAGATCCAAGAACTTACAATTAGTCCTGGAAAGGCGGTCATTTACAGCGATAGAATCCAGAATATATTAGAAGGAGGTTTCACCGGGATGGTGGCCGATTCATTCAATATTTACGAAAGGATTTCATTGCGCAATGAAGATCCAAAGGACAAGTGAAAGTTTTGCATTAACCGTATTTATTATTTTATATATCTTCAGCTTATACTTATATTAATTTTTACAGCAATTTTCCTTATTTTGTAGTTGGTTTTGAATTCTGTTAATATTAACAAAATCAAATAAAAATTTGAGCATATACAATAAAATTAATGTAATGAACAATAATAATGTGGTTATGTTGTACATTTTATTTTAAATTAATGGTTTTTCGATTGAAACTCTAAATTAGAGCAGGTTTCTAAGCAAGTAGATTCATAATTACATTTGAAGTTAATCAATGAATTTCTCTTTGATTTGTGTGTATTTATGCTTCATCAAATATAGCTATATGTATATGGTTGTGTGTATTTTAATTCAGACAAAAATGGTGTGCTTCTTAATTTAAAAAAAAAAAAAAACTATAAAAATCATGAAAAGTGTATATTTTATTTCTGTAGCTCGCTTCATCCTCATGACCAGATTTTTTCATTTTAAAGTGTCTCGTTTCAAATATGGTGCACCTGATCACTTCAAATTAGAGGTCTCAGCCAGCCTGCTAATTTTGGGTCACGTCGGCAACCGCCAGCCGCCGTGAATATGGCTAAACTGCGCCAGCCACGACAGCCGCCGCCGGGCAAAAAAATCGGCTAAGCCGGCCCCGCCAGCCGCTGCTTTTAATATCGCGGCTGAGACCTCTAGTAAAAATATATAAAAATAATTTGGTCCTCATTGTTTATAGCATTTTAAACATTTAATTAACATTTTTTTAAAATTTCGTTCTATTAATGTCTCTGGCTGGCACTCTCAGCAAGCAAGTTCATGAGGTTGAGAATTGATCGTCACTCTCGCACCGAATTAATATATTAAAATGTGTATTAAAAATAGACAAGGAAATAGTTGTTGTAACTGATTGTGTTTGCTCTGTTCCGCCTTTAAAGATGCGACATGTCTTCGAGCTGCTTGAATTTATTCAGAATTTTATAGAACAGTGCGGACTAAAGTGAGGGACATGGAGTTAGTTGCTGGACTCTTTTTGCTGTGCATCCTGCGATTCACGATCAGTGATGAATCATGTGTTATATCAACAAAGAAGTGTTAGAAATTTTGATTTTAAACATTCCATTATATGACGTTTCATTTCAGGTTTATCGCCAAGGAATGATTTCTTGGATGATTTACATGAAATCTTCCGGAGTTACAGAAGTAAATGCTTCAGTTGTGATAAAATTCACTCGACAAACGAAAAGTTTGAAGCTAGTAACTGCCTACAAAACGCATCAAACGGTAAATTTTCTGTCTAATTAACCCTGAACACCGTATATAAAAAAGAAAATTATATTATAGGAAAATTCACGAAAAGATTTTACTTGGCAGCTCATCATCTTAAGGAAAACCAAACGTGTGCACTGGTGTGCTCCTGTTCCGACTTCATCAAAATTTTCAATAACACCTATAAGGAAAGGTTTAATGGCGAATTTTCGGGATGCGAAAAGAAAAAGTTGAACTTTATATTTAAAAATGATTCTTGCCTGAATGATAATGGAGCAAGCTTAGAATCGGAAAAACTGAACAAAACAATCTCGAACTCATCTCTTGTAGCAACTTCTTGTCCGATAAACAGTTTAAATTCCAGTTCAGATTCCGAGGTTAATATTCTGCGGGCGATCTCTAGTATTCTAGCCATCCTGCTTTTCCTGCAGACTGCTTACCTGCTCAAGACAAAAACGATGTATTGCAACAAACCACTCAAAAACGAAGAAAAAATTGAATTCATTGAGCTGCAGGCTACAGGTGAAGCAGCCGCTGTGGAGAATGAAGAGCAGCCTACTGCGATAGAGGAAGTCAATGAAAATTACAACGCCTGTGAAGGAGCTGCTTCAACGAATTGTCAGAGCCAAGAACTTTGCTTTGGCAAGGAGGTCATTTACAGCGATGGAATCCAAAATATTTTAGATCGAGATTTCACTGGGCCGCTGGCCGACTCATTCAACATTTACGAAAGGATTTCATTCCCCGCTGATGATCCAAACGATGAGTGAATGTTTTGCGTTGAAAGAGTGTCTAATCATCTATTTTTAGGCTTTCCTGAATTTTTTTAAACAATTTTCATTTTATAGTACGTTTTAAAAGCTTCATTCATGCTGTTACTTAAATTAAAATCAAATAAAAATTAGAGCAAAAAAAATTAATGTAATGCACTATAATAAATGGCCATTCGAAACTTTCTCTTTGATTTGTGTGTATTTATGCTTCATCAAATATAGCTATATATGGTTACGTGTATTTTAATTCAGACAAAAATGGTGTGCTTCTGATTTGAAAAACTATAAAATTATGAATATAATGTTTATTTTATTTCTATGCAACTCGCTTTATCCTCATGACCCCATTTTTTCCTTATGATGCACCTGATACTTCAAATCCGCACCAGCCTGCAAATTATGGGCTGCCAGCCGCCGTAAATCTGGCTAAGCCGGCCCTCCAGCCGCTGCCTTTAATATCGCGGCTCTATAGAAAAAACGTTTATTAAATAATTTAGTCTTCATTGTTTATAGCATTTTAAACATTTAATTAACATTTTTTTAAAATTTCGTTCTATTAATGTCTCTGGCCGGCACTCTCAGCAAGCAAGTTCATGCGGTTGAGAATTGATCGTCACTCTCGCACCGAATTAATATATTAAAATATGTATTAAAAATAGACAAGGAAATAGTTGTTGTGACTGATTGTGTTTGCTCTGTTCCGCCTTTAAAGATGCGACATATCTTCGAGCTGCTAGAATTTATTCAGAATTTTATAGAGGAAACATTAACAGCTGAAGTGAGGGACATGGAGTTCGTTAGCAAGCAAGTGGTTGGACTCTTTTTACTGCTGTGCATCCTGCGTTTCGCGATCAGTGATGATTCATGTGATTTTTCAACTTGTTACAAGAAAAGTAAGAAATTATAATTTTAAACATTCCATATATTGCGTTTTATTTCAGGTTTATCATCAAAAAATGATTTCGTGGATTATTTTAAAGAAACATTCCAAAGCAACAGCAGTAAATGCGTCAGTTGCAATGAAATTTACTCTTCAGACTCTAAATTTGAAGCTAATTGTCTACAAAAAACATCAAAAGGTAACTTGTCTGTCTCATCAACCATGGACACTGCATAAAAAAGACAATTATATTATAGGAAAATTTACGAAAAGATTTTACTTGGCAGCGCATCATCTTAAGGAAAACCAAACGTGTGCACTGGTGTGCTCCTGTTTAGACTTTTCCAAAATTGTCAAAAATATTAGCATTCATGCGGCATCCGTCTTTAAGGAAAAGACAAGTGAATCAGGATGCGAAGCGGAAAAGTCGAAAATGAACGATATACTTAACAAATATTATCTCAAGAATGACAATAGAGCTAGTTTAAAAATGAGAAAGTCCTGTTCAGATTCGGAAGTTAACATTCTGCGGGCAATCTCTAGTATTCTAGCCATCCTGCTTTTCCTGGAGACTGCTTTTACCTGCTCAAGACAAAAATATTACCTACGCTCAAAAATCCAGACAAAATTGAATTAATTGGGCTGCAGCAGGCTAAAGGTAAAACAGCAGTGGAGAACAAAGAGCGGCCTCCGAGAGTGGAAGTAGTCAGTGACCATTCGAACACCTGTGGTGGAGCTGCTCCAACGAATTGTCAGAGCACTCCAAGCAAAGAATTTTGTTTTGGCAAGGAGGTCATTTACAGCGATGGGATCCAAAATATATTAGATCAAAATTTCACTGGGCCGCTGGCCGATTCATTCAACATTTACGAGAGGGTTTCATTCCGCGTTGAAGATCCTAACGATGAGTGAACGTTTTGCGTTGACAGAGTGTGTTTATTTAATCTTATAATATTTTTATGCTTTCATGATTTTTTATGCGATTTATCTTTTATCGTTTGTTCATTCTGTTAATTTTAATAAAATGAAATAGAAATTAGAGAAAAAGTATAAAAAATATAATTAAAGTTGGGCATGTTGGCTATTTGAAACTCAGAATTAGAGCAAGTTACCAAGCGAAATTAATAATTACATTAGAAGTAGTTAAACAGTGAATTTTCACTTTGATTTATGTGTGTATTTATATGCTTCATCAAATAAATATGGTTGCGTGTATTTTAAATCAGACAAAACGGTGTGCTTATTAAATTAAAAAACTTTGAATCATGAAAAGTATGTTTTATTTCTTGCAGTTCATAAATTTCTATGAAACTTGCTGATTTTTTTCCTTTTATTGTGTCACTTTTCAAATACGATGATCACTTTACCATCCGCCGCCTTAAATCTCGCGGCTGAGTCATCTAACAAAAATATTTATAAAGTAATTTGGTCCCCATTTTTTATAGCATTTTAAACATTTATTTAATTTTTATATTCCGATTTTTTATAAATATCTCTTGCCGTCACACCCAGCAAATGAGTTCCTGTTGAGAATTGATCGTCACTCTCGCACCGAATCGTGTATTAAAAATAGACGAGGAATAAGAGTTGTGGCGGCTGATTGTGTTTGCTCTTTTCCGCCTTTACAGATGCGACATGTCTTACAATTAGAGCTGCTAGAATTTATTCACAATTTTATAGAGGAAACATTAACAGCGTGGACTAAAGTGAAGACATGGAGTTAGTTGCTGGACTCTTTTTGCTGTGCATCCTGCATTTCACGATCAGTGATGAATCATGTGTTATTTCAACAAAGAAGAGTAAGAGTATTTTATTTTAAAACATTCCCTATATGACGTTTCATTTCAGGTTTATCGTCAAAATATGATTTCGTGGAATATTTAAAAGAAACATTCCAAGATGACAGCAGTAAATGCGTCAGTTGCAATACAATTGCTTGGACAAACTCAAAGTTTGAAGCTAATTGTGTACAAAATGGTAACTTTTCTGTCTCATCAACCAAGAACACTCTAAAAAAAGAAAATTATGTTCTAGGAAAATCTGCGACAAGATTTTACTTGGCAGCGCATCATCTGAAGGAAAACCAAACGTGTGCACTGGTGTGCTCCTGTTTTGCCTTTTCCAAAATGTTCAACAGAAATTGCATGAGTGTGTCGTCCGTCTTAAAGGAAAAGACAAGTGAATCGGGATGCGAAACAGAAAAGTCGAAAATGAACGACATACTTGCAAAATATTCTCGCTTGAATGAAACTCGAGCTTATTCCTTAGAATTGGAAAACCATTTTAATATTCTGCGGGCTATCTCTAGTATTCTAGCCATCCTGCTTTTCCTGCAGACTGCTTACCTGATCAAGACAAAAACGGTTTATTGCAACAAATCGCTCCAAGATCCAGAAGCAAAAATTGAATTGATTGAGCTGCAGGCTTCGTGTGAGACAGCAATGGAAAATTAAGATATAGTGGAAGTCAATGACCATTCCAACGCATGTGTAAAGGAGCTGCTTCAACTTTGTCTTGGAAAAGAGGTCATTTATAGAGCGATAGAATCCAAGATTTATTAGAAGAAGGTTTCATTCGACATTTACGAAAGGATTTCATTCCTCGATAAAGATCCAATAGTGAAAGTTTTGCGTTGACAGAGTTTTTAATTTTCTATTTTCTCAGCTTTCATGAATTTCTGCTTTATTAATGCTGTTAATTAAAATAAAATCATGTGAATCATATAAAATTAGAGAAAAAATAAACTTAGACGATTGATAAGTTCATCACGTTGGCCATTTGAAACTCACAATTAGAGTAGCAGGTTGTCAAGCAAAATTCATAATTATATTTCAAGTAAAACAGTGAATTTGATTTGCGTGTATTTATGCTTCGTCTAATATAATAAAAAACTATAAGACATGAAAAGTGTCTATGTCTATATATTTTATTTCTATTTAACTCGCTTTACCCTCATGACCAGATTTTTTCTCTATTATTAGTTTCAACCTTTTAAATATATGATACTTACTAATTTAATCCGGCTACCTTGATATTTCCGGCCTTAGGATTATTTGGGAGAAAACCCAGCGTGTCGCACGTGCGTGTGTTGTTACCTGTTTGTGCGGAAGGGGGAGTTGGATTGTCGAGGTCAAGAGCGATCACCCGGGGGTGTGGCCTCAGAGGTTACACACACACTCTCTCTCTCTCTCTCCCGCAGTCAGAGGCTGCAGGCAGATCATCGAGCAGCTAGAGGATTTTCATTTCCCTTTAACAAATACCGAGACGCCGAGAGAAAGGGCCTCGAGAAAGAAGCAGGCAGTCGCGCTTTGACACCGCTGTCGTACGATGCGTCGTTGAATTTAAGCCTCCAAGTGGTTGCGCAGAAATACTGTGAGTTTAATTTTGATTAATTTTTAATAACAATCAAATTTTTATTAGCCAGAACGACCCCCGACGGCTTTGTTAGAAAAATAATTTAGTTCGAAATTCTCCTTCACCCTGCAAGCAACAGAATTTAGTTTATTATTAACATTTATTTATTATAAAGAAGTTCAAATTAGAACTATTTTTTCTAAGCCGTCCGTGGGCTTTAAATGGTCGACCCAGCTTTCTATGCCTGCTGACTAATAAAAATAATCGTATGATGCGCGTCTAGTCGGCACTTTGATAGCAACCCCCGTATCATAAATCTGGCAACCCTGTCTCAATGATCAATTTGCTGACTGAGAAGTAACGGAGTATGTTGTAAAACTATTCCCCCCGTTATATGAATTTGTTTTTATGCTCTTTGTTTGAAATATAGTTTAAAAAATCATTAAAATTTGATCAGAATGAGTCAATAGAAATTAGTTGGTTTAATTTTTGTTATGAAAAATAATTATTTTAAAGATTTAAATTGCAGATAGTACATTTCAGGGAAACGCAGCTAACAATTTTTTATTCAACTAATGCATACGCCGTGTAATGAATTGGGAAAAAATCATTTGATATTTGAAATTAAAATTTTAACGCTTTTAAATTTTGGAAATTATTGGTTAAATCATTTTAATTATAAAAATTGCACGATTTTTCATTTGATTTTTAAACTCAAAATCAACTTTTTATCTGAAACGGAAAAGGAAACGTGGTTTGATTGCGTTTGTGGTATTGCAGTAAAGAGGAGGGTAACATTAAAACGTCTAAAAACCTTAGATTTAAATGAACAAACAATATTAACATATTTAATTTAAGAAAGTGAATCATTCTCAAATATTCTCATTTTAATTCCACGGCATTGCTGCCCGAAAAGGCGACCCGTCGCCCTTGAACCTGCCAAGCAGCAGCCGCAATTTTGCCGTTTTCCAGGGTCAATGGGGAGGCGGAATTTGCAGATAACATACGACGTGGGCCTATAGCTGACGAGCAGATTGGTCTCTTGGCGGGGCGAGCCTCTCATATATAACATACAAGAATCACGTATATATGCGCGACGACTGCAGACGTGCCTCTCGTCCGTAAACAACGTCACAAAGCGCTCTGCTCCGGAGCGAAAAAGGAAGCAGTTTCGTGCGCAGTTCAGTTTCTACCTTGCCCCCGGTTAAATGGACCCTGGCGCCAAGCAGGTTTCTTTGTAAGAAAACTTTCTTTTCATAACAGGAAATCTATCTGATTTGAAACCAAAACGGTTTTGTTCTACTCCAATAATCCTCAGAGCCGCAAGAACCGGAATAATTCTCCGTAATTTTATATTTTTTTCAGGAGAATTGTAATTTCAATTTAGTTAGGATTAAATTTTCCTTTACTGTAATTTAAAGTAGGCTGAAATTCCTCTTCCGTGGTCGCTGTTTTCCTCGCCGCTCTTGTCGCCAGTTCATTTCTGGGTCGACCAAGGCCACTGAGGAGCCGCTCCGATCGCAGCAGCCTGCGTTTTATTGTATCCGCGCGTGTATATATTTGAATTTTTATTGTGTAGAGAGACAGACTCGTTCGCATAGTGTCACTGGCACCAGTTGGAAAAGTGTCACGCACGCCATATTTAATTTAATTCATTGATAACTCGATTAACATTGAATTGAGCGATTGTTTAAAAAACAAGTTGTCATTCATGCGGAGTTCACCAGTGATTGCGTGAAATAATGGGAGTCTTTCCGGGACAGATAAGAAATGTATCAATTAAAACTCGGCGACAATGGGTCCGCGATTAATAATCTGCAGCTGGATTACGCCGAGTGGAAAATCTTGGCTCTTGGGTTTCAACCACTCAAGGCCTTTCTTCTCACATGTCAGCTCGCGATGGGAATAATAAAATTTGCACTTGCAAGACCTTCGCCGGTATGAACGAATTGAAATATATTAAAGAAGCGTTATATTATTATTATTATTGCCGTTCATTGGAGCATGCTAGCTTTATCGCTCAATTTCCCTGGATGAAATTGCGCGTTTCTTATCGCTTGTATATTTGTTCACGGTTCACGCTTATCTTGCTTACAAGGATTAACAATGGACGTTTTCAAAAACAACTCGGATGATGCTGTATTTTTGTTAGTAGAAATAAAAACACATATTATGTGTTCTTATTATTTTGATGATTTTTACAAAAACAAAATCAAAATAAATATCAGAACGGTTAATCAGTTATTGATATGATAAAATTTATGATTAAAAAAATATCAGCGTGCAGATAAATTTACTTCCTGTTAAATTGTTGGGGCATTATTTTATCTAATCAATGGTGTCACAAAAAACCGAAACCCCGGTGATTTGTGTTTTCATTAAATAAATTTTCGCAATAAATAATTGTTAAGAATGGAGTGTTAACTAAGTTTATTTGAATAAAACAAACTCAATACTTGTGCAATGATAAATGAACATCGTTGACAACAGGATTTAAATGAAAACAACTTGTACTGTCAGACGAAAATCATTTATCTTGGAAATGTGAAAAGAGGCCGAGAAAAAATTCTCCCTATAGGGAGAATTTTTTCTACGCGGTCAGACGTCCATACAAAGTGTTGTTACCAGGAAACCCTCGTTTTGCATTATTATTCTTGTACATTCTTGCTAAGGTCAAACAACAATAAAATACATGAATATATCTGAAACTATTTTTAAAGAAGGACTTACCACCTGCAGGTACAAGTACATTTCAAAGAATTCGACGCGCAGGGCTGGTTGTTTGTATAAACAACAATAACAAAAAAGTAGATGTTTGTTTGACCGACTCCTATGTATACAACGCGCTAGAGGGTTGACATTGACGTCTCCATTATTGTGTGATAAATATATAATATTATATGTGTTATATATAAATAATTATTATTTATATATAATATTATGTATTATATGAGCAGCGCATCTAGAGGATAGCGCGATTCGACTATTGGCTATTTTGTCACCAAACCTTTCGGACGTGCAGGAGAGAACCTCTGCGTCTGAGGAGAAAAGTCAGAGCCAGTCTTGAGAGACAACCAGCACTAAGAAGACTCATCTGTGTCTGTGTTGGCCTCAGACTGAGCAATCAGGCAGTGGTGAAGCGATTCGCGTGTTGCGAGTTTTCCTGTGTGTCCACGTCCATCCGAAAGGGCAGAACTTTTTCCTGTTCCCACTCAGGAAAGGTGCGCAAGACTGCCATTTACTCGTGAGTACAAAACCAAACCATGAAGAAATGCACTGAAGAACACACAAAATGAAAGGTGCGAATTCGGAACAGAATATTATTTATTAATTTGTAAATCACATGCACAAGTATTGAGGTTTTTTATAAATATTTTATTTTCCTGCTTTAATAAGCTATTATTGGTAATCGTCTAGATTATTCAGTAACACTAGAGGATTTTTTATTTTTTATAGCATCAATTTCTTCAATTTCACAGGTAGTTTAGCAATCAACAGAGAGAATCACCAAAATGCTGTGGCGGCTGGCGCACTCGCGCAAAGTCCTCCTGATTGCCACTCGTCGCTACACACAACGCCATGACGTGAGATCAATCAAAATCGTATTTAGTTTTTCGTATTTGCATGGTGTGCGTATGTTTTTATTTCAGTTGGAGCTGCAGGGCAAGGTCATGGCAATTCGCCGGGAGGACCAGTCTGTCTGGGAGAGAAGAGCTCCGCTGTCGCCGTCCAATGTAAAACAACTCACCAGAGCCGGCGTCAAGGTAAAACTTTTAATTTATCGCTGTATAGGAAGTCGTTCCGAAGCAACCAATCAAAATCGACAGAAAAATTTCGATGGTTTTAAAATGATTTTCTGCTTAAGAAATAACCAAGAATCAAAATTATTTTGAATTGAATTTTAATTGAACTACCAAAAGATTTTATTTCAGAACATCTCAATTGCTGCTTATTTTCTTAATTAAATAATTATTTAATGGTACAAAAATGCATACTTAAAATAAATGGGTGTTCCCACAAGATATATGATGGTTTGCAATTTTTTTTAGCAATGTTGAAAAATTTAATGCATTTTTTTCTGGAAAATCGGGGTGATATCTGTAGAAACAAGCCTTTCGGTATTCACAAAAAATGCCCAATAAGCAGCCTAAAACTTTCAAATTGGAATTAATCAAACTTTTTAATGTTTGACAACAGTATTTTTTTCTAAAAACGGGTTGAAATAGTTCCTTAACATGAGTCAATATTTCCAGGATGGGAAAGGTTGCTGTATTGAAAAAAAAATGTCAATAATGTTTAAAATAGGGTGTTCTTGTGTTCCTGCGGGGTGAAAAACAAATTAAAATTGCACGATTGGTTGATATTTTCCCTCGAAACTCGAAACACAACTCTGTGTCACTCCTGAAGTCATAAAAGACCATTAGAACATGAAAGAAATCGAGCCCTGGCGTCAGGGAAGCCCTCGATGATCGATTTAATTAAAAATCCATGTGTGGCCACTTTTAACGACGCCTGACGGGAACTGTATTAGTTCGCTTTGCAAGATTTGCACACCGTTGGATCGGCCAAGTCAAAAGATTGCAAAATATGTACAATTCAACCCTTTGGAGGCCTTCAGGGTGCTGTCTAAACACCCTGATGTGGAAAAATCTCGTTCCTGACAGCCCTGCGAAGGCAAAAAAGGGTTGAATCGAATCACACATTTCCTGAAAACTCTTGACTTCGCCGATCCAATGATGTGCAAATCTTCAAGATCAAACCAATGAGAAAAAAATTAGAAAAAAACAGAATATAACTTAATTAATCTGTTTTTTTTCATCTTTTCGCTATCCTGATTCCTTCTTCCCTATAACAGAATTGATTTCAAACAAATTTGGCTTGTCCAGGTGATCGTGCAGCCGTCCAACCGGCGTGCCTACCCGATGCAGGCGTATGCGTCGGCCGGGGCGGTCATCCAGGAGGACATCTCCGAAGCCAGCGTGGTCTTCGGCGTGAAGCAGGTGCCGGTGGACGCGCTGCTGCCGAACCGCACCTACTGCTTCTTCTCGCACACGATCAAGGCGCAGGAGGCCAACATGCCTCTGCTGGACGCCTGCCTCGAGAAGAACATCCGCCTGATCGACTACGAAAAGCTGATGGACGATCGCGGCCAGAGAGTCGTGGCTTTCGGCAAATACGCCGGAGTGGCTGGCATGGTCAACATTCTGCACGGATTGGGACTCAGGTTGCTTGCCCTCGGCCACCACACGCCCTTCATGCACGTCGGGCCGGCACACAACTACAGGAGCTCCTTCATGGCAAGACAGGTATTTTAAAATAATGCAATGACATAAAATTTGAATCAAAATATTTGATTTAAAAACTAACTTTTTTAATTGGAACAAACCAAAAATCTTATAGGTCTTGTCCGTTCGTTCCCTTTCCGTTACATAAAAAATATATTTTCTATTTCTAATTTATAAACTTTGGAATTTTAGTTGGTTTTCCCGGCCCATTAGTTGGCATTAATTTTTAAATTTTATTTAATTTTTGACTTTTTGAATCTCCACATTTTTAGTTTCTGAAACACAAAAATTAAACGGAAAGTCAGAAATATTTTTATTTTAAAGGTCTAAATTTTTTCCAGAGAGCGAAAATGTTGACAGTTTTGAGAGGAAAAAAGATTTAATTGCAAATTGTAGATTTTTTCAGTGTTTTGGTCCACTTCCTTTAATACTAAATAAATTAAAATACAAATTTCATGACTGTTTAATTATCCAGGGTCGCAATTAAAAATCACGGGAACTAGTTTACACGATTTTCTCGTTGGCAACGTGTCTTAGATAATTAGTTGAACCAACTGAAGTAATTAAAATCGATTTCCGATGCGGGAATTTAATTAATTCGCTATTTTAGGTACTCAGTCCTAGAAATCAGCCATTTCTTCAGATTTGACCTATTGGAAACTTATTTAAAACACTCACGATGTATATCCGTTTCAGGCAATAAGAGATGCTGGCTACGAAATTTCTTTGGGCATGATGCCAAGGTCAGTTGGGCCGCTGACCTTCATCTTCACGGGCAGTGGCAACGTCAGCCAAGGAGCGCAAGAAGTATTCCAAGAGCTACCATTTGAGTATGTTACCCCTACCAATTTGAGGAAGGTTGCTGAACATGGAGGTGATTATTATTATCTTAATTTGTTGAATTCCCTCACCCAATTAACAAAAAATTTCAGCCACAAACAAAATTTACGGCTGCGAGGTTAGCCGACACGACCATTTGGAGCGGAAGGAGGGTGGCGGCGGCTTTGATGCCAAGGAGTACGACCAGTACCCTGAGAGATACATCTCTACCTTCAGCAAAACTGTAAATTGAAATTTATTTATAAACAAATTTATAAAAATTAATCTTTCTGTCAGATCGCTCCTTATGCTTCTGTGATTGTGAACGGCATTTACTGGGCTGTCGGGAGTCCAAAACTGCTCACCCTGCCGGACGCCAAACACCTCCTCCGCCCTGCACACACACCCTGGCTGCCCATTTCGGTGGGGGCGCCCGCCCTGCCGCACCGGATGCTTGCCATTTGTGATATCTCCGCAGATCCCGGTGGTTCCATCGAGTTCATGAACGAATGCACAACTATTGACACGCCGTTCTGCCTCTACGACGCTGACCGCAACAAGGAAACTCAAAGGTGACACTTTATTTCTGCATTTAAGGCTGAAAGAGATTTACGGTCTCTAGAAAAAAACCTTTATTGTAAATGGAATGATTTTAAAATGTGCAATTTCCAGCTTTAAAGGTCCTGGAGTGTTGGTTTGCTCAATCGACAACATGCCCACCCAGTTGCCACGAGAGTCGACGGACTTCTTTGGCGACCTGCTGTTGCCCTACGCAATGGACATTCTCAAGTCTGACGCCACTGCGCCTTTAGAGACGCATAACTTATCTAATACTGTGCACAATGTAACACTAAATTTAATCTCTCTCGATCGTTCATTTTAATCTGAAAATTCGTCCTGCAGGCCATAATAGCGAGTAATGGGGCGCTGACCCCCAATTTCAAGTACATTCAGGATCTCCGCAATGCAAACACGTGGTAAGGATTTTTCATTCGGATTTTTAGAGCTTGGCAACCATCAACGTTTAATTCGCAAATTCACAGCAGGAGCAGGCACAAGTCGTCTATAGACATAGAAGAGTCGGCCAAGAGGGTGGTCATCCTGGGCGCAGGCTTCGTCAGCGGACCTGTGGTCGAATATCTAAGCAGGGAGAAGAACATTAAAATCACCCTGGGTAAGAATAACTGTTAATTTAAAAAATTGCATAAGGATTTAAATTTTAATAACTTTTTTTCGTGGTTTGTTTGATTAAAGTCTTAAAAATGTCTTCTTAAAAGAAATAATTTAATAAAAATCTTCACTGTTTTTTTTTTAATAATTTTAGATAAATTTAAATTTATTCTTACACTGCTGTATCGTAACTAATACACCAATTGTATAAGCCCGTAGTGTTCGTAGGAGCCAACAGGTGGCGCCACCGTGTACTTCAGTAATAAATTTAATTTTAAGGCAATTCCGCTGCGATTTGAGACTCAATCCTGCTTCTGTGCATTCTTTACTCTATAAGTTTTATTTTGACGTGCTGAACACCAAAATCAGTCCAGTCATTCGCCTTAGAAACGTTGGAAAAGATTTTAAATTTCAAAAAATAATATTTTGCTATTATATGGCGATTGGCTCAACCGATTGTGGTTTTCAGCCCGTCAAAAGAAAGTAAATTAAGTGAAGAATGCAAATTTGCAGGATTGAGTCTAAAATTGCAGCGGAAGTGCCTTTAAATTATTTTTTTAAGTAAATATACGGTGGCGCCATCTGTTGGCGGCTTCGAACACTTAACTAGTGAATTGGTAATTTTAAACTTTTTTAAAATTCTTGTTCAGCTTCCGCCCTGAAGGACGAGGCCGATGAAGTGGCTGCAAAGCACGGTGGCAACTCGGTGGAGCCGGTCCTCCTGGACGTGGTCGAGCGACCCGACATGCTGGACGACCTGGTCAAGTCAGCCGACCTGGTCATCTCGCTGCTGCCGTACGGCTTGCACCCGAAGGTGGCGCAGAGCTGCATCGACTCGGGCACCCACATGGTCACCGCCAGCTACTGCAGTCCTCAGCTGCAGGAGCTGCACGACAGGGCCGTCGAGAAGGGCGTCACCATCGTGCACGAGGTGGGACTCGACCCTGGGCTCGACCACCTGCTCGCCCTCGAGTGCTTCAACGAGGTCAAGCAGGCCGGAGGAAAGGTTGAGTCTTTCATTTCGTACTGCGGAGGGCTGCCTGCACCTGAATTCTCCGACAACCCTCTCAGGTGGATTGACAGTTAATAATTTTTAAATGGATTTTTTTTAAATTTGGTTTTTTTCTTCAGATACAAATTTTCATGGTCACCTAGAGGCGTTCTGTTGAACACCCTGAGTGGAGCCAAGTATCTCAGAAATGGAAAGGTGATGCCCTTTATTTTGACTTATCAGATCTTCAGCTTTTTTAATTTCCTTGCAGCACATTGAAGTACCTTCTGGTGGCGCCCTGATGGACGCTGTTGAGCAGCTGGACTTCCTGCCTGGCTTCGCCCTGGAGGGCTTCCCCAACCGGGACTCTACCCACTACAAAAATCTCTACGGCCTGTCTGGCGCCCACACCATGTTCAGGGGCACTCTCAGGTTCACCGGCTTCACCAACTCCATGAAGGGGCTGCAGGCGTTGGGTCTTCTTGGACTCGAGCACCACCCTGCCCTTCACCCCAACGGCCCTGAAATCACCTGGGTTCGTTTCAAAAGATTTAAAACTGTTTCTAAATTTAATTGGTCTTCCTCGTTCAGCGCCAACTGGTGACCACCCTGATGGAGCTGCCACAGATCGACATTTTCTATGAAAACCTGAAGACGGCGATTTTCGAGAGAGTAGGCCGCTCTCACCACAGACTGGAGGCGGTTGAGCGGCTCGGTCTTTTGTCTGATGACCTAGTGCTCAAGAAGGAAACGCCAATTGATACGCTCAGTCACTTTTTGGCCAAAAAGTTGCAGCTAGGTAATTAATTTTTTTGGCAAATTATCAAATTTTATTTGTATTATTTATTTTAGAAAAAGATGAAAGAGATATAGTTATTCTTCGTCACGAAATCGGCATCTTGTGGCCTGACGGCAAAAGAGAGATCAGAGGCATCAACGTGGTTTCGTACGGAGATGCTGGAGGCTACTCTGCCATGTCGAAAACCGTTGGCTACCCAGCTGCAATTGCCGCGAAAATGGTTCTCGATGGTAAACAACTTAATTCTGCTTAGAGGTTAATCGAATTTTAAATAAATGCATCAATTCCAGGTGAAATTCAAACGAGAGGAAACGTGCTGCCTTTCTCGCAAGACATCTATTTGACCATGCTGAGCCGCCTGAAACAAGAGGGTCTGGAAGCGACAGAGCAGTCCTTCTGGCTCTAAATCTCACAAATTCCAATCAATTTTTACATTTCGTGTTCGTACACAATTCTGTTGCCATATTTTTCTATGTATTTTGAATATTGTAAGTGTAAAATAAATAATCTTTTTGAAATTTTAATAAGAGAAAACTGAATTTTATTTTTAACATTGAATTTGTAATAATTTAATTTTAAAAAGATTGCGTTTGTAATAATTTCCATAATTTCAATTATTTAAAGTGGATTGAAGCAGGACAACAGTTGAAAATAATTTGAATTGTTGGATGTAATAAGCAGTTGAACCATAAACAATTAAATTTGTTAAACAATTTGCAATAATCAAAAAAGGACCTCAATATACAGTAAGAATTAAATTTTCTCCAAAATTTCCAGCGCTTGATGATTACATTTTCGATTCCTCTTGTCAAGATCTGTCAATAAGCGTATGAAACCCTTTAAGGAAACTCTTTGTCGTGAAATAAAATAGGATTTCAAATAAGGAGACAGTCCTCACCATTTGAAAAGCAGGCTAACTTTACAGACATTCATCTAAAAAATTTGCATGGCTACTTAGCTCAATTTTAGCTTCAACTGAATCCCAAGGGACGAGTTCATTCATGCATTGGCAGCAAGAATTTTCCAGGATTTTGCAGTAACATACGTTATTTATCTGCGTAACTAAACCTATAAGAATTTCCCCCCGCCCAATTGGCGCGCTTCTCCCGCAAAACATGGTATTTGGCGCACGCGTCTGCCATCTCTTGGCATTTATTGAAACTGCTTTTCTGCCTCTGTACAATGCAATGTTCGGCGCACAAGCCAACAAGCTAAAGAAAGCCAATCGCGCTGCTTTGCATTCCTGTCTGTCACAAGGAGAGTAAAGGTAGGAGATGCAAAGCCCCGCCCAGAGTCACCAAAAGAGGAGAAGGAATGGGGATGAACAACCAGCGAACAAACGATGTTCATCCCCACTCCTTCTCCTCTTTTGGTGACTCTACGCGGGGCTTCGCATATCCTACGTTTACTCTTTACTCTCCTTTCCTTAGTCTGTCAGAGGCAACAACAAAACAAACCGTCGTGAAGGCCGAGTGATATGCGGTTGTCCCGTTTCTGTCCGAGCTTTCGTCCAGTTTGACGCAATGTCTGCCGACGCAGACCCCGAACTTCTGGAGCTAGTGTCCAAAAACCTCGAGGAGGAGGGATACTTGTATAAAATGCGGGTAAGGTCTAAAATAAATGAGTCACAGGTGCAATGGAAATTATTAAACAAAAATATTTATTGTCTTTCCCAGGCGCAGCTCCGGGCCAAAATTTTTCAAACTTTGGATAATCAGCTGAACCCACAGGTACGAATTTTATAATTTTTGTTGATTATTATAATTTTAGTTGATTGTTTCGTTTGCATTGCAGAAGCAGTCTGTCCGAACGCAACTGCAAGAATATTTAAGCAGCTCTGAAGGCTTGATCGTGGCCAGTTTGGTCAAGGACTTCCTCGACTTCTACAGTCTTGGCTACGCCGATGGTTACTTCCAGCCGATTGCCGCCTGCGGAGTCAACTTCTTCGCCAGCACCAGGGAAGACCTGTCCAAGCAGTTGGGCATAGCAGACGAAAATGGAAAGTGCAGAAAGCCGCTCCTTGCGCACTTGATAAAGCAGCACAGCAGCCCCGAAGTCCAGAAGCCGCCAGCCAACCAGACCTTCACCAAAACCAATGGTGACCTGTCTGCAAAGACCTCTCCGTCCAAGAGCCACGACCTCTCAGGGAGTGATGACTCGAGTCCGAAGGTGCTTGAAAAGGAGTCGCCTCTTCCTGAAGTAGCCAAGCTGGTCAACGGCAGCAATAACTCGCAGGAGACTGTGCTCTGCGCAGTCAAGAAACTCGAAATCAACAACGAAAGGTGAGCTGCTGTTTAAATTCCTTCAAATAATCTTAGTAAATAATTTTGGCACTAAAAATAAACAAAAGATTGAGTCATTTTAATTTGATTATTTAATTCAATTGGTAAAAAACGTCCGTCATGGCTTAAATTTAATTTATACCTTTATTTAACATTATCTAGTGCCAACAAGTTTGAAAAATCAAATTTCGGTATCTTAGGACGTTTCATGCCAATAGTATCCTGGATTGCATAAACCCCGCATTTAAAAAAAAATGTAGTGGTAAAAAAGGTGGCTTTTTTAAATTTGAACCAGTTTCTTGCAGGCAATAGTTGGACCTCAATTTTCAATAATTTTCTAATTATTAGCTAATGACCACGATTTGAA
The DNA here is from genome assembly GCF_949628265.1 of Cloeon dipterum. Classification (NCBI taxonomy): domain Eukaryota; kingdom Metazoa; phylum Arthropoda; class Insecta; order Ephemeroptera; family Baetidae; genus Cloeon; species Cloeon dipterum. The sequence goes on from NC_088790.1 coordinate 25,643,992, forward strand.
AATTTGTCAGAAATATTTGGAGAAATTGAGGCAGAAAATGGCAATTTAATAGAAAAAATCTGCACAGTAGAGGAAATGTTGACTACTCCAGCCGCAAGTTTTAGATTTCCGAAGGGGAAAAATGAAAAAATCCATTTTTTTGCGCTCTGAAGATATTTTTAGAGGCTCTTTAGCTGTTGCCTAATTATATCTAAATAGCGTAATTCATGCAGTAATAACTACCGAGATTACGTAAAGCTATTATTTATATTAGACGCACAGGAATAAAGAATAAATGGTCGGTTGTCTTAAATTCTCAAATCGTGACCAAAGCAAAAAATAACGCGGAGCAATTGGAAATAAGAATAAATTTTCCCGAAAATGCCATAAAATCAACTTAAATTACGCGAAATTGTTATCAGAAGTCTATAAGATATTTATTTTTTAAAAAAGAAAATTGCACAGGGTGTTTGTACATATATATTAATTATTAAATTTTATTCAACATTAAATCGAAAATTAAAAATGAATTTTAAGTTATTGTGGTTTGATATTTTTTTAATAAGAAATTTAACAAATTCAAACCCCTTTTGCAATTTGAATGTAATTTCAGGAAAAAACTTAAGAGTTTGTTTTACTGTTATGCTTTTAAAAACGTGTTTGATCTTTGATCAAGCATTTTTTTGCCATCATTACAATAAAGAAGGGAATGAGGAAATTTAAAAGTAAGCAAGGAGGTCCATGTGAAAATAATGGGGAATTTGGAGTCATAATATAACTAACTGGTATCGTGTTAATAGTTTTGATAACATTTATTTAAACCAGTTTTTAGACAAATATTTTTTTCATAGTTTTCCCTCTGAAAAAGTACACAGAGCTAACCTAACCAACAGCCCAATTGGCACCACTTTTATTGTTAGATTTTTACGAATTTTATTTTAAATTTACATTAAAAATAAATTTTTCAACTTCTAAAGCTCTAGTCTGCCAGAAAAAAATGAGAAAATAAGAGTAAAGTTTTTACCGCACCATTTTAAATTTAATTAAAAATCATAATCCACAGCAACATATTATTTTTCGCCTGCGAGGCGAGACTTACTTTAAAACCATGAATGTTTCAGATTATCCCCTGGGCTCACAGAGCCTGCTTCTATGCTCAAACCTCCATCCGAAGTGCCGTCGACTGAGCAGCACAAATCTTTGACAGAAACCGGTACGGCTTTTTTGTGTTTAAAAAATATAAAAATCTCATGCCAACTGTGCTCTATTTAGGGTCTCCAGCAGATTCTCTGGAAAACTATGAAGAAGATTTTCAGTCGTCAGCCACCTTGAGTCCAAAGGAGTCAAGGCAAGCTGCGGCCAGCGCCAGTGAAATTGAGGAGGTCATCTCGGAGGCTGTCAGCAATAGTGACTCAACGGTAATTGGATGGGTTTTCATACGATTCAAAACATTTGTCTAAATTTCTGATCTTAATATTAGCTATGTGATAGATGTCTCAAGTCTCAAATCATTCCATAATAATTGCTACTTCACACATTACTAACCATGCTTTTAATATTTTTCTTGTTTTTTTTTCGTAGCATGGGAAGTTTATATATCTTAAATTTTATAAGAGAATTTTTAAAATCATTTCTATGATCAATTTTCAATAAATTTGTGCTTGTTATTGTGTTTCAGGTTGAAGAATTAACTATCGACGCAACAATATCATTAACAAGTGGCTTTTTTGGAGACCACCTGCAGTCAGTATAACTCTCAGCAATTGGAATCTACCAAAATCTCTTAAAATCAAACTCCCAAGATGTGGAAACCGGATGCAATCTTGCCCTCAGCCATTTTTCACAATTTTCTTAACCATGTTTGTTGCTCAACTTGCAGATTTTGTGTGCTATCAAAATATTTTGCTGTTTTTAAATTAGTGCAAGGTGTACTAGTCACTTTTTCAGTTTGACGTCGTTCTCCAGCGTAGTATGCCTGTGTTTTGATCGTTTCTGTTGTGACAGGATAGAGTTTTCCACATTATTTATTGTATAAAAGAATGTACATACAGGTTAGCTCGTTTCCAGAAATTAAAAAACAAACGGATTTTAGCTAAAATCAATGATGAATCCATGTTTTATTCTTATTTCTTTCTTTTTCAAAAATGGAAATGGCGTCACATTAACGTTACATGAACAGTTAAAGAGGAATGTTAGTTACTTAAAGACTTGGATTTGTAATTTTATCGAGAAAGAGATCGGCTTCGGACACAGCGGCGAAAATGCCTCCATTGTTGAGGGCGCCAGCTTCGGAAGAATAGTCAAGCTTGTTGCCCTTCAAGTCAGTCATCACGCCCAACACGGAGTTAATCACGGCGTTACCGGCACACACGTCCCACTTCTTAATAGCTGTCGAATGTAGATAAATATCTACGTTTCCTTTCACAACCTCCATCACTTTGTAGCCTGAAAACAAAATATTTTTTGTTTTCACTCAAGAGGGAACATAATTATTTATAATTATATCATTGAAAGAGGTCTAAACCGCGAGATTTAAGACAGCAGCTGGCTACAATTTTCTTGCGGGTAATGTTTGCATTTGCAACTCAGTTTCAATAATTTTCTAATTATTAGCTAATGACCTCTACTTGAAAAATTGTTAGAGATAAATTTTTGGAGAAATGGAGGCAGAAAATGGCAATTGAAAATAAATCTGCACAGTAGAGGACATTTTGACCACTCCAACCACAAATTTTGGATTTTCACATGGGGAATATGGAATAAATTCATTTCTTGCGCTAGAAATTAGTAAAAATTGAGCGGTAAACACCAGTGGTAATAAAAAAACTAAGTGGTAAGCAAATGCAACTCTGCTGACGCGGCTGATAAAATTTTAAACGTGAAGTTAGATAGTGCTTAACTGCCTGAAGGGCCAAAAAACATTTTTTAATAAACTTTTTATTACTATAACCAGATAAAAACATTCTAGAAGAATAAAACTCACCAGCTCCAGCTGCTTTGGTGATCTTCACATTCGGACCAAAAGCAACTTGCGCCAACTTTTGCACTTCACCCGTGTGCGACATGGAAACCGTAATATTCGGCGCCTCCACATTGGGCTGCAAACACGTGAAACGATTTTAAAACCTTTCAAGGAGGCGTAGCAACTTTGCCTCACCTTTGTGCGAGCCAGCTTCTTGACACTTTCAGACCGCGCCACATTTCCCCAGGTCCAGTAAGTCACTTGGGGCTCGGCGAAAGGAAAGTGGATCACGCCGATAATCGGTTTGCCTTTCACGGCCACGCACACCATCGTTGTCACATATTGGAGAAGGTTTTCTGCAAATAAATACAAAAATCCTCAACCCAAGAAGTGTGTAAAATTAAAAAAAAAACGACTCGTCAAATCACATTTTTAGTTTTCAATAAAATCGGCAGGCACGGAATCTCTGAATTAGGCGATTTTTTCGACTCTTTCCCATCAAATAAACATGGAGGGTGCAAATGAATGAAGTGTTTGGATGAAATCCTGCGACCAGTACAAAAATTCCGGAATTTTTAATGAAGTATTTCGTTAATTTACATCTGTATGTATCGAATATTGTGTTCCAAGTAAACCTGTAAACTCTTTTGTAGCATCTAGGGGGTCGATCCAAATAGTGACATCTTCATTAGCCACCATTAAATCAGGCAACGTTTGTCCCTCCACGTCCACGACGTCAAGAGAAGGAGGGGTATTGCATTCATTGGTGTCATGCTCCTCAGAAATCACCTAGAGAAAACCAAAATTAATTTTTCCATCCGTATTCATCAGAAAGTCGGACGTACCTTTAATTTTGGGAACTTTTTCTTCAACCCATGGTACATGACACAGTGCGATTTGAAGTCGGCGTCGGTAACAGGGTCGTTGACCCCTTCTTTCGTCTTGCCCTTGCTCTGAATGTGCATATCGGCAAGTTTCCTAGCGCTCCTAACCTGTTGTCCTCCCTTTTCGGCGACCTAAAATCATAACAGCAAATGAATTTGTTTTGATAGATATTTGCAGTTTCTCGTTTCCCACCTCCTTGGCAGCCACCAAGAGGGCCTTCATGTTAACCCTGTTTTCCTCATCGGGGGTGGCCAGCAACCTGCTGCTGTTTGTGTCGTCCGGGTGACCGATGAAAATGTAGATAAACAACAGCAGGAACGAGATGGTGACGATGCACACACCGACCTTGTTAATCTTCACCGTGCCGCCGAGGTTCATGGTTCAATGAAATAGCCTGCCTTTTATTGACTAGATAGATTTTATAGTCGTTGTTTTCAGTCGGTTACGGTGGCACCGATGTCACATCATGATTGCGAACTGTCGAGGGACGCCAAGCTAGCTTCTTGCTTCGATACACAAAATAAATTTAAAGCGCTTTGAGCTGGATTCTGGACGTCGGAGGGTCAAAGGGCCGGTGATCGGTTTTGGCCTGTGCTTCAAACCGGTTTTTATAACATCTCGCAAACAGTGATTCTCAACATAAAATACAATTCACAAACAGTTTTTGGCTTTTTATTCAGTCATCTATATTAAAATTTAAAATAATAATTCATAATTCGTGTAACTTTACTATTTAAGTCAAGAATTTTCCAGGATAAAATTTACAAAAACCGGTTATTCTCATTTTGAGCTGATTTTAAACCGGCTGGGCTGCAGTGGGCGGTGTTTACAAACCCATGTGACCCTGACACACCTCCTTCGCATTCGCTCCAGCGCAAATCTGAAATCTGCCCGTCGAAAATGATTGCCCTCTAAATTAACTGAACAAAGTGCATGGAATCTACTCAATTTCGGGTCAGGTCGAACCTGACAACGCTACTCGAACGTAATGAAGTTAAAGCTGTCGAGGTTTTTGCTGCACAGGTGCATTTTCAAGTCACTTTCGTGTCATGTTCTAACTTTATCGACCCGTTTGTCAGACAAAAAGATATGCATTATGCATTCATTCGTTCCTTTAAAGTTTAAAGTGCATGCATTGTGCATAGTGTGAAGTCCTTTGAATGAATGGCGTCCACTTCAACATAAAAATTCTTCATACATTCGTTACTTTACTTTCAAGACTGGCATGAATTTCCTGTTCATTTGAACAAAAACAGTATTTAATTTCCAAACACCTGATTTTATGGCTTTTTATCTTTTTTCATGGGAGATAATACGATAAGGTGATAAGATTTATGCTTGCTTTAATCATTACTAATGGTATTATGCAAGATGGCAAGATGAATTTAACATTCGCGAAAAATCATTTTTTCAGGAGAAAGAAGAAGCTGTTTTTCGGCTTCATCTTTATTAGCCTGATCTCAGTTGAGTTTTTCACGTACTTCCTGCAAACTTTGTCATGGATAAGAGTCGAGTGTGCAGACCAAACCGCGGACGAGGAGTGTGTCAAGCTCCTTTTCGTCGCAGACCCGCAGCTCATCGGGGAGGAGCACGAAAATGCAGCTCGATACATAGGCAGCATTTGGGACAGTGACAGGTATACAGGTTGATGATAAATTTATTTGTGTTATTAAAATCACCCTCCTTACTCTCAGGTACATCAAACGTACATTTTCTTACGCCATGGGTCACGTTCGTCCAGACGCAGTAATATTCCTCGGAGACTTGTTGGACGAGGGCAGCACTGCGTCCGAAGATGAATTCGAGCGATACGTCGACAGATTTAAATGGGTGTTCCCCGAGTCTGACATCCCTTTTATTATCCTTCCTGGGGACAATGACATCGGGGGAGAAGGAGATCCGATCACTCACCAGAAAATAAGACACTTTGATCAGTATTTTGGGCAGCCAGATGTCGTGCGAGTCAAAGGAATCGTTTTTTACAAGGTTCGGTGATGATTTATTGAGGTGGGGTGGATTTTTTTTATGAATTGTTTTAGGTCAACAGAATGCGTTACCATTTCCCAAAGAACAAATTGCCGCTCTCGGAGAATGAGACAAAAATTTTGCTCAGCCACCTGCCCTTGCTCACCCACCCTAGTCCTTTTATAGATCATGTGAGTATACCCTATAACCTCTGAAAATCCTAGAAATTGTTAAAATGAAAAAATAATTTTTCTGAGATGATTTTTGAATAAATTAACTTAAATTTAAGGGGTTTTATTTTTCCCCAAAAAAAACAAATATAAAAGTCCTCTAACGGCCAGTTGGAATTTTCAGACAATAGGAAAAAACTAGAAATTTAATCAGATTTTTGACGCTTCTTAGAACTGGGGAATTTAATGAGCCAAACTCAGACCCCTTTAAAAAATCTGCAATTTTTGAAAAATAATAAAAACAAACTTTCAAGGCTCAAAAGAACTATTTTTTATCTTCTCACCATTAAATTTTCATAATTTTTCTTACCTCGGAATTAATTAATTTCCTTTGCTAAAAAAAGAGGGCGTTAACCAGTAAAATTCTGGATTTTGGGCCATTTTTGGTCAGAAGTACATGAAAAAAATTGGTCAGTTATTAGGTTCAGCATTTCGTTAATTATCATTTTTTTTAAATAATAAATCACTATCATTCCACTTTAAAACTTTAATTTATTTAATAAATGATTTTTTTCAGCTGATTGAAAAGTTTGAGCCGAATTTAATTTTTTCTGGTCACGAGCATACTGCCGTTCATCTCAGCATCGTTCAAGGCCAACGTCTGGGCAGGACTGAGGTGCTGATCGACCCCATCGAACTGGAACTAGACCAGTTCCAAGTCATTAATGAAATTATGGTGCCAACCTGCTCATACCGCATGGGAACAACCGAGATTGGCTTTGCTGCCGCAGCTATTAGTGAGTATTTGCATTCATTTATTTATTTAAGCCGTCAGTTACGGAATTAATTTTAATACTGAATCGTTATTTTTTAATTACCAGTATAGCTCATGGTTTTTAGTGAATTTCGGACCGTATTTTATAAATTTACCCCTTTAATTGTTTGATGAGGAACAATTTTAATGTCAGACAGTTTTAATTAACTCTAAAATTAAGGTTATTTAAAATTAGATTACTTTTTTCTCAAAATATTGTCGCTTAATGCTCTAAATAGACTTGAACCATCCTTGGCATGAGGCCTTCATCTTCAGATCCTGATGAAATTTGGTATAGAATGCTGCTCTAGGGTACCTATGTAACTAAAAATTCCGAAAATTTCTCATTTTACGGGGGCTCAAAGTTTGCAATTTTTGAAAAAGTGTAATTTTTCGGAAAATTGTAACGTAAGTTCTGTTTGAGGAAAACACAGAAATTTGATGACAAAATTATTCTAAATTTAACGTCCATCAACTTCCCCACAATGACCAACTTTGTAGGTTAAACTTCAAGGTCACTAAATTGGGTTAAAGAATTCAATAACCTCCCGCATGCCTATTTCATTTCATTAAACGGAATTTTTAAAATTTGAGATGGCCAAAATGTGCCCAATCTCAACGGAAATTTTAATTAAAACGAATTTAATACGTTTTTTCTTCGTCAAGATGAGATCTGAAATAGGTCGTGAGATATAGACGGTCCAAATTTAAAAAAAAAATGAAGTTTTCTTTATTTGCTAAAAAATGCTACCGCAATTTTTCGAATTCTAATAAATTTAATAAACCTTCAAGGAATGTGTTTTTGATGTCCTTATCAACATAATATGTAAAAATCATAATCGTGACTAGAAAATTCGCAGAGATTTTTTTCGCGTTCCATAACAGATCTTGCGAATTGCACGTACTCATAACGCATGCGTACTTACAGCAAAATCAGCATTTTCACCGTGATCACAAGAAGTGTAAACTGATTGCGATCTTTGTGCAGATTTGAAGACTCAAAGAGCAACGGTGTACGTTTTGCCGCTGCCCGACCGATTCCGGCAGCTCTTCTTCTACGTCGGAGTGATCATCGTTTTAATACTCCACTACGCAGTGATCGCCGTTTACATATTTTTTAAAAAGTACTTCCGGCGCTGTCTTTACCTGTAGCCGTGGGAGACGCGATCAATAACAATAGTCATTGTCTAAAAATATATTATGATATACATGTATTAAAAAATACCAACAAACCGTGCCAGTCGTAGAACTTGCGTCTAAGTCAGTCCAAGTAGAGTTCTTCCAAGCCCTCAGAGAATATTAATAATAATAATATACTTACAATCCGCAGAGATGCCAAAGACCCCCCCCCCCCCAGAGCGTATTCAAGAACAGATTTTTCCATCCTGTAACTCAAGTTCCGGAAAAAATCTTTCTGCCTATTTCTAGGTTTTGATAGTTTAAAGTATGAAGCCCAGAGGAAGCATAATTAAAAATTTTTACTGTCAAAATTGCAGCAATTCACCAGTTGCATAAACCCTAAGTGTTCGAAGCCGCCAACAGATGGCGCCACCGTAGACTTTCGATTTTAATGCACTTCCGCTGCGATTTCAGACTCAATCTAGCTATATTGCTTTTTTTAATTAATTTGCTATTTTTTGACGTGCTGAAAACCAAAATCGGTTCAGCCAATCGCCGTAGAATCGTAAAAACTATTTTTTGAAATAAAAAAATATTTTCCAACGTTTCTACGGCGAATGGCTGAACCGATTTTGGTTTTCAGCACGTCAAAAAATAGCAAATTAATTAAAAAAAGCAATATAGCTAGATTGAGTCTGAAATCGCAGCGGAAATGCGTTAAAACCGCTTAAAACAAAATTTTTAAGAAAGTCTGTGGTTGCGCCATCTGTTGGCAGCTTCAATAACTAAGGGTTTATGCAACTGGTCAATTGGGGTTGAAAGGGGATGAAGGTAAGCACCCCTTAAATACTTTACTGGTTAGTTTGGGTCGAGACAATTCTATCGGAGGGTAGTTTTTGAAATTCTGAGGGTCAGAATCCGAGATTTGGAGGTGCAAGAATTCCAAAAAATATCGAAAAACATCAATTTTTAACCCTTGGTGTGGAAAATTTCGAAAACAAAAAAAACGCCCTGAAATTCAACAAAATTTTCAGCCATAATTCATTTTTGCTGCGGGGCATAATTATTATTACTATTTGAAAACAAACAACCTGAAAAATCTGTTCGGTCCTGTACCGGTTAAAATATTTCCGGTTTCGGGTTTCCAGTTTGGGTTTCCTGTCTTGGGATACGCTCAACCCCCCCCCCCCCACCTCGTCATCTAGCTCGTGCATATCTGTTATAGTTAATATATGTTGCGTGTGTTTTAGACGTTTTTTGTGTCAATGAGATCATGTACAATTTTAACTCTAAATAAACTTTATTTTTGGCCAGCAAATCAAAATCTGTCGCGCGTGTGTGTATTTCTCATCAGCTTTCTCTTATCATAGTATTACAAACATTGATCATAACACTCAGGTTTTTTTATCATTGCGGGGAATATCGCTTTCAAATTTTTAGACAGCGTTTTATTTCAATCAATCTTTAGGCCTATTGGTTTGATTTCTTTTGCAATTAATGAATCACTCCGATCAGGGGTTTCTCCTCGTTTTACCGCAGGAACAACAACGACTATAACATTGAAACACACTGCTTTCTCGTCTAATTGTCTTTTTATGCAACTTATTGTTATCGTTTAGTATGGTGAAAAGTCAAAAGGCCCTTAGGCGGGGGGTGAATGTGCCACTCCTCACACAGTTAGGAATGCACGCACCTCGCGACTTTTCGAGGGTAGAAAACGTTTGGTCACAGTTTCCTTGGGTATGTGTGTGTTTATGTGTGTGTGTGCGTGTACAAAACTCTTTGGTCATTTTGGCCTGCGAGATCGGGGCGAAGCGTCCGCCGTGGAAATCTAGTTAGTTTCTTGCAAAATCAGCGCGGCGAGAAATTTAGTGTGTTTTTCACAGATCAAAAACAGCACTTAAAGTTTGTGTAAGCTCAGAGGAAAGTGAATAAGATTCGTATTATCAAAGATATGGGAAGTCGTGTCTTTTTCGCAATATCAGTCACAAGAAATGTTTTTTTCACACACTGTCGGCCATCGCCTGATCTGCGTTGAAAAGTACAAAATCGGAAAATAATGTGATTCAATTATTATTGTATAATTATTATTTTCAGCAGAATCGTGTGTTAAATAATGACAGATTTGATCTCTCCGATATATTTTTTTTCTCGGGGATTTGTCAGCGTTTCGCAATTCTCTGTGAGTTTGCAGCCAAGTCAAAAAACTGCCAGATGTTTCATATTTTCAAATTTTGATTTCGCCTGTATTGAATTTCACCATGGAGACCTAATAAATCAATCAAACTCGCATGGCTTTCACAGAATAAATCGTTTTTTAGTTTTTTCGCATCCTATTAGTTTAACCACCAGCGATTATCAATTAAATTTGTTGAAAATTTTATTTATTTATTTCTTACAAGGAAACTTTTGAGGATTCGACGTTTTAGTTTTTGGTGACAAAAAGTTAAGAATTCGATTTAGGGGAAATTTGGTTTATAAACAAATTCGTCAGTTGTGAAAGCCCTGAAGTGTTTGAAGCCACCAATAGATGGCGCCAGCGGTTACTTTCTATTTTAAGGCATTTCCGCTGCGATTTGAGACTCAATCATCCTGCTATTGCGCATTCTCCGCCTAGAATGATCTATTTTTAGGTGTTTGAAACAAAAATCAGTCAGCTTATTGCCGTAGAAATGTCAACAAATATTTTTTTTAAATTTGTTTTTCACGTTTCTACGGTGATTGGCTGAACCGTATTCTGGTTGACGCACGTCAAAAGAAATTATTTTAGTTTATGAATGCTCAGTAGTAAGATTGAGTTTGAAATTGCAGCGGAAGTGCCAAAAAAATCGAAAGTATTCACTAAGGGCTTTCGCAATAATTGGTGAATTCATCGATGCAGACTCATATATTTTAAAATTTCACTTGAGTATGTTTGTCCTGGACGTTGCAAGTTCTTGTAGAGGTAAATCTAAACATCTGCTAAATGTTTGAATATTTTTTAATAGTTTCCTACTGACCAAAATGGAGGCTACAAGACCTGGTCAGTTCAGAAACTCAAGAAGGTTTGAAAATATACTATTTCAAAACATACATGCACAATTTTTTGCAATTTTCTCAGCCAAAGTGTAAAATTTAGGGAAAGTTACAAATTACAATAGTCGAAACACAAACTGGCTGCAAAATTCGATTTAGAATAATTTCCCTTTTTTAATCTGGTAAGGATTTTTACATTCGGAGCTCCTCAACTCGCAAACTTCGTCAAATCGATAATTTTTAACTCGATATTATTATTATTTCCACCAAAAACCAAAATGTCGAATCCGCTTATTCGTTAACTCTTCTATAATTTCAGTTCAAACTCCGGCAGATTTTTCATTGACTGTGGAAAATTTGAGAAACGAATCATGCATAGATAAGGTGACACCGTACACATTTCATAATTGGCTATTTTTTGTGCGAGATCGCCACCGTATAATAAGCGTTAGTTGAAAAGAACAAGCGCTCTCTCTCATCCAAGTTCATCTTGGCGCGAAGGGGGCAAACATAATGAATTATGAGGCTGCAGTATCATAATTTATATGGAATATACGGGGCGCAGAGCGGAACCGCGACTGTTTTGACAGAAAACAGTGATCACATTGAAGAAGAGTGTCACATTGAAGTTCGCTTTGAAGCACATCGAATCGAACAATCCACACTGAAGACACAATTATGACACACTGAACTGTTTGTTCATCGTCTCAACACAGCTGCGCGCGAGAACACAATTTGTGTCGCTGGTATTACTTTGGCTACTTTGCTTCGGTTAGTGGTTTTAGACATATTTTACACATTCAAAGCGTTCTGAGAAACTTCATCGTTTGCGCAGGGCAGGGTGTGCTACAGCGGATTTTATTAAAAATCTTTACGGGACAGGAGTGTGATAAATTCAAATACTACAAGTATACAGAATTTGTATCTGGCTATTGAGATTCTAAAGGAAAATATTTTTCGCCTTCGAGTGAACCAAACAGACAATTGTCTCTGCTAGCGGGGCTGGCAAGACGAAACCAATTTAATAATTCATCTACCCTATGCGATTCACTCATCTTGTGTGTGTGTTAAATTGCGCGTTTTGGCGGCATCCTTTAAAATGTAAACTCAGCTAACACATTCATGCATATCCTTAGTAGCGCCAATCGAAATTTGTACATTTCTGGCAGCTTTTATCGATTCTGTTTCGAGTGTGGAAAAAGATTTGGTTGATGTTTTTCTCGTCTACGCGGTGGCTAAATCAACTCAGGGGCGTGGGCAGCGCTTGTCTTCAAGGCTCCAACGGGGGCCCTTTATCAGTCGGCCTCGTGGCACACCTCCATGAAGTCTGGGTCGTGCATCACCATTTTAATCATGTCCTTCAGGATTGTGTAACGTATGAAAATCGGGTACATCTTGCTATTCAGATATTCTGACTGAAATTAAAACAGACAATTTTTAATTGAAGCAGCAAAATTTAATTATAAATTATGTTTTAGATGTTAAAAAGGAGTTAAGAAGAATTTTTAATGCTGAAAAAGATGTTTAAAACAAACTCCAGAAAAATTTGCTTGTAAGTCCAGGAAGGGAAATTTAAAAATAGTGCAACGAGATCAATGACACATTCAATTTTAAAATTTTACTCTGTGATTGTATTTCCCTTTCCAACTTGTGATTGGTTCAAATTCACAATTTTGCAAAAACCCTTTGGGTTTGAAGCCGCCAGTAAATGGTGTCATCGTTTACTTCTGATTTTAAGGCACTTCCTTCGCCGGGTTTGCTGTTTATTCAGCCCTTATAATGATTATTTATTTTGGTACTTTAGAAACCAAAATTAGTTCAGCCAATCGCCGTAAAAATGTGAAATTTAATTGTTTGAAGTAAAAAAATCTTTGCAGGACTCATTTTTGTGTTCAGCACATCAAAAGAAATAATTAAACGAGCAGGATTGAATATTAAATTGAAACGGAAGTTCATTATAATCGGTTTGCTGCTTCAAACGCCAAGGGAATTTGCAACTGGTGAATAAAACACTAGTTTTATGAACTGTTAGCGTTCGAAGCCGCCAAAAGATGGCGCCATCGTATACTTTCGTAATAAATTTAATTTTAAGGCACTCGCGCTGCGATTTCAGACTCAAGCCTGCTACTGTGCATTCTGCATCTATTATGTTTTCTTTTTACGTGCTAAAAACCAAAATCAGTCCAGCCATTCGCCGTAGAAACGTTTGAAAAGATTACATATTTAAAAAAAATAGTTTTTCACGATTCTACGGCGATTGGCTTAACCGATTTTGGTTTTCAGCACGTCAAAAGAAAGCATATTAAGTGAAGAATGCACAGTAACAGGATTGAGTCTGAAATCGCAGCGGAATTGCCTTAAAATTAAATTCATTACGAAAGTATACAGTGGTGCCATCCGTTGGCGGCTTCGAAAACAAAGGGCTTACACAACCGGTGTATTTCCATAAAAATCTTTTACATTCTAAATCGGTCCACAACCTCCTGTGCAAACGGGTACAATTTAATTTGTGTACTGTCATAAATTTGCAATAAAATTTAATTTGATGTCTTAAATGATCGTGTTCTAATTTCTTTAATAAAAAGTACTCACTTTGAGCTCGCGGATCAAATTTCTGAGGCCAGAGTATTTTTTTAGCAGCCGGTAGAGGTCATTGGTCAGTTGGGTGTTTTCCGCCTCGATTTGCGCTATCGTCATGTCTACATACACCGAACAGACTTGGCATCAAGTGTCGCAAAATATAGCAGCTGGCGATAATACCTTCGAGTCTCTCTCTGTTGTCGCGGCGCTTTTCCTCTTCCTCGGCCATGCGGGCCGAGCTCTTGACGCTCTCGCCCGACTTTTGAGTCTTCTCCATGATTGAGCAGGCCCGCAGCACAAACGCGGGCACCGTTTCCTGCTTCTCTTGCTTCGGGATGTCCACCAGCGTCCAGTACTGCGTCTCCAATCGAATCACATCCTGACAAAAATTGATACAAAAAAAAAATAAATTCAGAGAAGAGATTACATTGTAGGCAACAGTCTGTGCATTCACGTTGCACCGGTTGCATAACTTTTAAAGTGGATTTAAATAGGGTAGAAATTAAAAATTATTTGAATTTTGTTGAAGCAGTTATTTTACAATTTTTCAAAATTTCTCCAAAATTTCCAGGGAATGAGCACATTTTCTTATCAGATTTCGATTCCTCTCGTCGAATCTGTGCAACAGCGTATGAAATCTTTCAGGGAAACTCTTTGTTGTGAAATAAAATAAAATTTCAAGTAAGGAGACAGCTGATAACTTCGCAAAAAAATTCTTAGGTCAATTTTGTCTTCAACTGGATCTTAAGGGATGATTTCATGCATTGGCAACAAGCATAATCCAGGATTTTGCTCTATAAATCCTCTTCAAAATAAAATATCTACTTCAAAACGCACTAAAATAAATATTTGATTGCAAGTTGGTACCTTGATCATTATTTTGAGAAGGGTGTATCTGTGGAAGACGTTTCGCACCGATTTCGAGTCAGTGTATTTGGTGTGCAGGGTGGTGAGCGAGCGTTTGGCCGTATCATACGAGTCTTCGAGCCGAACGCGCACCATTCGCAGCCTCTCGTTCAGCTCAATCACCTCCTCCTTCGACATGCCACCTGAAAATCACACGTGCATTGTGTTGCCACAAACGCTGCCACTGATTGCCGGCTATTCAACACAGCGCAGCTGAGCATGCAACGTTAGAAAAACCGTCTTTTGTGTTGTTTTCAAATGCACCAAATCGATTACACGGCTTAAATATATATATATAGGAACATAATATATCTTTTGAAGCTACAAATAAATTCATTTGCTCTGGGCAGTATCGAGTTTTGTCCACGTTTATCTTTTTGTAATCTAGATCAAACAAATAACATATTTATATTTCAGCGCTTGACTCTACTGAAACTGGACTAATAAAAAGCTAAAGGCTATCAGCTTTCATCGTATCAAATGATGCATAAAAGCCTCTAATCCAGCGGGCCAATTTATATTTTGTTTCACAATATAGGCTTTGTAAACTGAACCTAGCTTGTGACATTTTAAAAGCTGCTTTTTACAGTGCCCAAAATGGACAGCTTAAATCCAATACTAAATATTTATAATAATCTTTCTAACAAAAAGGAGAACACACCTATTGATATAAAAAAATGAGTTTTCTTCATTACCATATTTAAGAGTTTTAATTACAATGAAAATATATATGTCAAAGGATAATTTTCGGTTTTCGGCGCTCAAATATCGAATTTAAAAATACTTTCTCCTCCTGTAAAAGCTGTTACATCCGTTTGAAAAATTGATTCAAACTTACCAGGACGTGCAAAAAATTTGAAATGGCTAAAATAAAATGAAGCTTGAATTTATGACAACAAAGAAAAAATCAAAACTCTACCAAAAGCCGAAACTTTCCTGCATTCCATTTTCCCCAGAGAAAATTTAGGAAAAAATCACTAAAATTTCTAAAAGAATTTCAATTTATCTCGCTGAGTAGAATTCAAATATGTCAAGTTTTTTCCAAAGAAAATATGGCAATTTGAAATTTCTCAAAATTTTGAATTAGCTAACCATAAATAATGAGAGCTATTCCTTTGGAAAATTGTCCTCTTTTTCAAACACTCTCGAATTGTAGCAAAAAACCTCCATGATTTTCGGATTAATTGGTGATTTCCTCTTGTAAACCTTATTTATCATTTCACAATATTGTTTCAAGTTTCGATTTAATTTTAATTAATAAATTTATTCAGTTAGAATAAGCTGATTTTAATCTAGATTGACACAATTTTTTTCAAATTGAAAATGTTTTGTCTAAATACCATAATGAGTGCTAAAACAAAAATCTTTTCAAATTCAAAAAGCTGATATAATTTAATGTTTTTGCATATTATCTTGAAAACAAAATTACCTCTGCCAAATTTCCCGGAAAATCCATTTGAAAATTTGAAGCAAAAAAAATGAAATGGCTAAAATGAAGCTTGATTTTATGTTAGCTATACATATCTTAAAAAAATCAAAACTCAACCAAAAGCTCTAGGTTTTCTGCATTCGTTTTTTTCCCAGATCAATTTTCTATTGGAAACTTTAGGAAAAATCCCCAAAATTTCCAAAAGTGTTTCGATTCATCTGATTTTATAGATTCCAAATATGTCGAGTTTAAATAAAAGACGCTAAGAAATTATAGCAATTTGAATTATTTTCAAATTTTGAAGAACTGTAGCGAAAAAATTTAACTTTTTTATAATTGGTGCGTTTCCTATGTATACCTGATTTCTCATTAATTTCAAAATAATGTTTCAATTTAATTTAAAATTTAACAGACAATTTAAATTAAATATTAAGAAAATAGAAAATGACTCACTGGCAGTGCCCTCGTCCTTGACATCTTGCACAATCCGGCGGACGCTCTGAGTGAACTTGCCCACCAGATTGCTGCCTGCAAAGGGAGCGGAAAGAAGAGCATTTAGCCAAAATTGCACTTTGCCGCCGAAAATCGCGGACGAAAAATATAAAGTGAGATGTAGTCAAACCTGGCTCGAGAGCAGTTTTCAACACGGTGGGTGGTTGGGGGCGAATATGAGAGATTGGTGGGTGTGTAAGAACATAAATCAAGATGACTTAGACCTTTGAAGTGCTGTATGTACACACTGGCGACAATTTTGAACCGTTCGACGAGCGAGGCGAGGCAGGCCCGGTCTGTCGGTTTTGCCTCACAGTCAGAAAGAGTGCAGTGCACACGCGACTTCATGCACACATATACATACATTCATGTGCGCGGCACAGGGATGAATGGGGCGACGAGCGGTATGAACACAAACATCAAAGCACATCTGGCCTGACGTGAAAGATACATTATTTCCACATTGATGGAGAGACACACAGCGCGGCACAGAATGTTATAAATGAGGACGCCTGCAAAGTGGACTTGAGCAGATCCGCACGTCCAATTTGCGAAATTGCTTTTTTAAATTGAATTGGCGCAAAATTGATCAGGTTTTTTGCACGAGACAGACTCACTCGACCGGATATTAAATTTTTTACGCTCGTGTCTACTGTTTCAAAGCAGGAATCCACTTTTGTATGTATTTCAATTGATACAAACTTAATAATTAGTA